>NC_057807.1:354528309-354536164 GCF_018294505.1 Triticum aestivum
TAACCCGGGTGCCCCTTTTGAAGGAAATATGCCCTAGAGGCAATAATAAAGTTATTATTTATTTCCTTATATCATGATTAAATGTTTATTATTCATGCTAGAATTGTATTAACCGGAAACATAATACATGTGTGAATACATAGACAAACATAGTGTCACTAGTATGCCTCTACTTGACTAGCTCGTTTATTAAAGATGGTTATGTTTCCTAGCCATGGACAAAAGAGTTGTCATTTGATTAACGGGATCACCTCATTAGGAGAATGATGTGATTGACTTGACCCATTTTGTTAGCCTAGCACTTGATCGTTTAGTATGTTGCTATTGCTTTCTTCATGACTTATACAAAGTTCCTAAAACTATGAGATTATGCAACTCCCATTTACCGGAGGAACACTTTGTGTGCTACCAAACGTCACAACGTAACTGGGTGATTATAAAGGAGCTCTACAGGTGTCTCCAAAGGTAGATGTTGAGTTGGCGTATTTCGAGATTAGGTTTTGTCACTCTGATTGTCTAAGAGGTATCTCTGGGCCTTCTCGGTAATGCACATCACTATAAGCCTTGCAAGCAATGTGGCCAATGAGTTGGTTATGGAATGATGCATTACGTAACGAGTAAAGAGACTTGTCGATAACGAGATTGAACTAGGTACTGGATACCGACGATCGAACCTCGGGTAAGTAACATACCAATGACAAAGGGAACAACGTATGTTGTTATGCGGTTTGACCGATAAAGATCTTCGTAGAATATGTAGGAGCCAATATGAGCATCCAGGTTCCGCTATTGGTTATTGATCGAAAACAGTTCTAGGTCATGTCTACATAGTTCTCGAACCCGTAGGGTCCGCACGCTTAAAGTTACGATGACAGTTTTATTATGGGTTTATATGTTTTGATGTATCGAAGGTTGTTCGGAGTCCCGGATGTGATCATGGACATGACGAGGAGTCTCTAAAATGGTCGAGACATAAAGATTGATACATTGGAAGCCTATATTTGGATAACGGAATCGTTCCGGGAGAAATCGGGATTTTTTCGGAGTACCGGGGGGTTACCGGACCCCCCCCCCCCCCGGGGGTTAATGGGCCTACATGGGCCATGAGGGAGAAGAGGAAGGGTTGGCCAGGGCAGGCCGCGCGCCCCCTCTCCCCCTAGTCCGAATAGGACAAGGAGGGGGGGCGGCGCCCCCCTTTCCTCTTTCCCCTCCCCCTTTCCTTCTCCACCAAGGCAAGAGGGGGGAGTCCTACTCCCGGTGGGAGTAGGACTCCTCCAGGCGCACCCCTAGGGGGCCGGCCGCACCTCCCCCTCCCTCCTTTATATACAGGGGCAGAGGGGCACCTCTAGACACACAAGTTGATCTTCGTGATCGTTCCTTAGCCGTGTGCGGTGCCCCCCTCCACCATATTCCACCTCGGTCATATCGTTGCAGTGTTTAGGCGAAGCCCTGCGTCGGTAAAACATCATCATCGTCATCACACTGTCGTGCTGACGGAACTCATCCCCGACATCCTGCTGGATCGGAGTCCGGGGATCGTCATCAAGCTGAACATGTGCTGAACACGGAGGTGTCGTACGTTCGGTGCTTGGATCGGTCGGATCATCAAGACGTACGACTACATCAACCACGTTGTCATAACGCTTCTGCTTTCGGTCTACGAGGGTACATGGACACACTCTCCCCTCTCGTTGCTATGCATCACCATGATCTTGCGTGTGCGTAGGAAATTTTTTGAAATTACTACGTTCCCCAACAGTGGCATCCAGGCCTAGGTTTTATGCGTTGATGTTATTTGCACGAGTAGAACACAAGTGAGTTGTGGGCGATACAAGTCATACTGCTTACCAGCATGTCATACTTTGGTTCAGCGGTATTGTTGGATGAAGCGGCCCGGACCGACATTACGCGTACGCTTACGCGAGACTGGTTTTACCGTCGTGCTTTGCACATAGGTGACTAGCGGGTGTCTGTTTCTCCAACTTTAGTTGAACCGAGTGTGGCTACGCCCGGTCCTTGCGAAGGTTAAAACAGCACTAACTTGACGAACTATCGTTGTGGTTTTGATGCGTAGGTAAGAACGGTTCTTGCTCAGCCCGTAGAAGCCACGTGAAATTTGCAACAACAAAGTAGAGGACGTCTAACTTGTTTTTGCAGGGCATGTTGTGATGTGATATGGTCAAGACGTGTTGCTATATTTTATTGTATGAGATGATCATGTTTTGTAACCGAAGTTATCGGCAACTGGCAAGAGCCATATGGTTGTCGCTTTATTGTATGAAATGCAAACACCCTGTAATTGCTTTACTTCATTAATAAGCGGTAGCGATAGTCGTAGAAGCAATAGATGGCGTAACGACAACGATGCTACGATGGAGATCGAGGTGTCACGCCGGTGACGATGGTGATCATGACGGTGCTTCGGAGATGGAGATCACAAGCACAAGATGATGATGGCCATATCATATCACTTATATTGATTGCATGTGATGTTTATCCTTTATGCATCTCATCTTGCTTTGATTGACGGTAGCATTTTAAGATGATCTCTCACTAAATTATCAAGAAGTGTTCTCCCTGAGTATGCACCATTGTGAAAGTTCTTCATGCTGAGACACCACGTGATGATCGGGTGTGATAAGCTCTACGTTCAAATACAACGGGTGCAAAACAGTTGCACATGCAAAATACTCAGGTTAAACTTGACGAGCCTAGCATATACAGATATGACCTCGGAACACAGAGACCAAAAGGTCGAGCGTGAATCATATAGTAGATATGATCAACATAGTGATGTTCACCATTGAAAACTACTCCATCTCACATGATGATCGGACATGGTTTAGTTGATTTGGATCACGTGATCACTTAGATGACTAGAGAGATGTCTGTCTAAGTGGGAGTTCTTAAGTAATATGATTAATTGAACTTTAATTTATCATGAACTTAGTCCTGGTAGTATTTTGCAAATTATGTTGTAGATGAATAGCCTGCGTTGTTGCTTTCATATGTTTATTTTGATATGTTCCTAGAGAAAATTGTGTTGAAAGATGTTAGTAGCAATGATGCGGATTGGATCCGTGATCTAAGGTTTATCCTCATTGCTGCACAGAAGAATTATGTCCTCAATGCACCGCTAGGTGACAGACCTATTGCAGGAGCAGATACAGACGTTATGAACGTTGGCTAGCTCAATATGATGACTACTTGATAGTTTAGTGCACCATGCTTAACGGCTTAGAATCGGGACTTCAAAGATGTTTTGAACGTCATGGACCATATGAGATGTTCCAGGAGTTGAAGTTAATATTTCAAGCAAATACCCGAGTTGAGAGATATGAAGTCTCCAACAAGTTCTATGGCTAAAAGATGGAGGAGAATCGCTCAACTAGTGAGCATGTGCTCAGATTGTCTGGGTACTACAATCGCTTGAATCAAGTGGGAGTTAATCTTCCAGATAAGATAGTGATTGATAGAATTCTCTAGTCACCATCACTAAGTTACTAGAACTTCGTGATGAACCATAGTATGCTAGGGATGACGAAAACGATTACCGAGCTCTTCGTGATGTTGAAATCGACGAAGGTAGAAATCAAGAAAGAGAATCAAGTGTTGATGATTGACAAGACCACTAGTTTCAAGAAAAGGGCAAAGGGAAAGAAAGGGAACTTCAAGTAGAATGGCAAGCAAGTTGTCACTCCCGAGAAGAAGCCCAAAGCTGGAACAAAGCCTGAAACTGAGTGCTTACACTGCAAAGGAAATGGTCACTGGAAACGGAAATACCCAGAATATTTGGTGGATAAGAAGGATGGCAAAGTGAACAAGGGTATATTTGATATACATGTTATTGATGTGTACTTTACTAGTGTTTATAGTATCCCCTGAGTATTTGATACTTGTTCGGTTGCTAAATATTAGTAACTCGAAACAGGAGTTACAGAATAAACAGAGACTAGTTGAGGGTAAAGTGATGATGTGTGTTGGAAGTAGTTCGAAGATTGATATGATCATCATCGCACACTCCCTATACTTTCGGGATTAGTATTAAACCTAAATAAATGTTATTTGGCGTTTGCGTTGAGCATGAATATGATTTGATCATGTTTATTGCAATACGGTTATTCATTTAAAGTCAGAGAATAATTGTTGTTCTGTTTACATGAATAAAACCTTCAATGGTCATACACCCAATGAAAATAGTTTGTTGGATCTCGATCGTAGTGATACACATATTCATAATTTTGATGCCAAAAGATGCAAAGTTGATAATAATAGTGCAAACTTATTTGTGGCATTGCCGTTTGGGTCATATCGGTGTAAAGTGCATGAAGAAACTCCATAAAGATGGAGTTTCGGAATCACTTGATTATGAATCATTTGATGCTTGCGAACCGTGCCTTTTGGGCAAGATGACTAAAACTCCGTTCTCCGAAACAATGGAACAAGCTAGTAAACTTATTGGAAATAATACATACCAATGTATGCGGTCCAATGAGTGTTAATGCTCGTGGCAGGTATCGTTATTTTCTGACCTTCACAAGATGAATTGAGCAGATATGAGTATATCTACTTAATGAAGCACAAGTCTGAAACATTTGAAAAGTTCAAAGAATTTCAGAGTGAAGTGGAGAATCATCGTAATAAGAAAATAAAGTTTCTGCAATTTGATCGCGGAGACAAATATTTGAGTTACGAGTTTGGTCTTCAATTAAAACAATGTGGAATAGTTTCACAAACTCATGCCACCTGGAACACCACAGCTTAATGGTGTGTCTGAACGTCATAACAGTACTTTATTGGATATAGTGCAATCTATGATGTCTCTTACCGATTTACCACTATCGTTTTGGGGTTATGCATTAGAGACAGCTGCATTCACTTTAAATAGGGCACCATCAAAATCCGTTGAGACGACGCCTTATAAACTGTGGTTTAGCAAGAAACCAAAGTTGTCATTTCTTAAAGTTTGGGGCTGCGATGCTTATGTGAAAAAGTTTCAACCTGATAAGCTCGAACCCAAATCGGAGAAGTGCGTCTTCATAGAGTACCCAAAGGTAACTATTGGGTACACCTTCTATCATAGATCCGAGGGCAAGATTTTCGTTGCTAAATTCGGATCCTTTCTAGAGAAGGAGTTTCTCTCGAAAGAAGTGAGTGGGAGGGAAGTAGAACTTGATGAGGTAATTGTACCTGCTCCCTTATTGGAAAGTAGTTCATCACAGAAATCAGTTCCAGTGATTCCTACACCAATTAGTGAGGAAGTTAATGATAATGATCATGAAACTTCAAATCAGGTTACTACCAAACCTCGTAGGTCTTCCAGAGTAAAGATCCTCACCAGAGTGGTACGGTAATCTTGTTCTGGAAGTCATGTTACTAGACCATGATGAACCTACGAACTATGAGGAAGCGATGATGAGCCCAGATTCCGCGAAATGGCTTGAGGCCATGAAATCTAAGATGGGATCCATGTATGACAACAAAGTGTGGACTTTGGTAGAGTTTCCCGATGATCGGCAAGCCATAGAAAATAAATGGATCTTCAAGAGGAAGACGGACACTGATAGTAGTGTTACTATCTACAAAGCTCGACTTGTTGTGAAAGGTTTTTCGACAAGTTCAAGGTGTTGACTACAATGAGGTTTTCTCAACTGTAGCGATGCTTAAGTCTGTCCGAATCATGTTAGCAATTGCCACATTTTATGAAATCTGGCAAATGGATGTCAAAACTGCATTCCTTAATGGTTTTCTTAAAGAAAAGTTGTATATGATGCAACCAGAAGGTTTTGTCAATCCTAAAAGGTGCTAACAAAATGTGCAAGCTCCAGCGATCCATCTATGGACTGGTGCAAGCATCTCAGAGTTGGAATATACACTTTGATAAGTTGATCAAAGCATATAGTTCTATACAGACTTATGATGAAGCTTGTATTTACAATAAAGTGAGTGGGAGCACTACCACCTTTCTGATAAATATATGAGTAACATATTGTTGATCAGAAATGATGTAGAATTTTTCTTAAAAGCAAAAAGGAGTGTTTGAAAGGATTTTTTCAAAGAAAGACCTCGGTGAAGCTGCTTACACATTAAGCATCAAGATCTATATAGATAGATCAATATGCTTGATAAGATTTTTTCAATGAGTACATACCTTGATAAGATTTTGAAGTAGTTCAAAATGGAACAGTCAAAGAAGGAGTTCTTGCCTGTGTTGCAAGGTGTGAAATTGAGCAAGACTCAAGACCCAACCATGGCAGAAAATAGAAAGAGAATGAAAAGTCATTCCCTATGCCTCAGTCATAAGTTCTATAAAGTATGCTATGTACCAGACCTATTGTATACCTTGCTCTGAATTTGGCAAGGGAGTACAATAGTGATCTAGAAGTAGATCACTGGACATTGGTCAAAATTATCCTTAGAGAAATAAGGATATGTTTCTCGATTATGGAGGTGATAAAAGAGCTTGTCATAAAAGTTACAACGATGCAAGCTTTTACACCAATCCAGATGACTCTAAGTCTCAATCTGGATACATATTGAAAGTGGGAGCAATCAGCTAGAGTATCTCCGTGCAGAGCATTGTGGACATAGAATATTTGCAAAATACATACGGCTCTGAATGTGACAGACCCATTGACTAAGCTTCTCTCACGAGCAAAACATGATCATACCTTAGTACTCTTTGGGTGTTAATCACATAGCGATGTGAACTAGATTATTGACTCTAGTAAACCCTTTGAATGTTGGTCACATGATGATGTGAACTATGGGTGTTAATCATATATAGATATGATTATTAGTGTTAAATCACATGGTGATGTGAACTAGATTATTGACTCTAGTGCAAGTGGGAGACTGAAGGAAATATGCCCTAGAGGCAATAATAAAGTTATTATTTATTTCCTTATATCATGATAAATGTTTATTATTCATGCTAGAATTGTATTAACCGGAAACATAATACATGTGTGAATACATAGACAAACATAGTGTCACCAGTATGCCTCTACTTGACTAGCTCGTTTATCAAAGATGGTTATGTTTCCTAGCCATGGACAAAAGAGTTGTCATTTGATTAACGTGATCACATCATTAGGAGAATGATGTGATTGACTTGACCCATTCTGTTAGCCTAGCACTTGATCGTTTAGTATGTTGCTATTGCTTTCTTCATGACTTATACAAAGTTCCTAAAACTATGAGATTATGCAACTCCCGTTTACCGGAGGAACACTTTGTGTGCTACCAAACGTCACAACGTAACTGGGTGATTATAAAGGAGCTCTACAGGTGTCTCCAAAGGTAGATGTTGAGTTGGAGTATTTCGAGATTAGGTTTTGTCACTCCGATGTCGAAGAGGTATCTCTGGGCCCTCTCGGTAATGCACATCACTATAAGCCTTGCAAGCAATGTGGCCAATGACTTGGTTACGGAATGATGCATTACGTAACGAGTAAAGAGACTTGCCGATAACGAGATTGAACTACATACTGGATACCGACGATCGAACCTCGGGTAAGTAACATACCGATGACAAAGGGAACAACGTATGTTGTTATGCGGTTTGACCAATAAAGATCTTCGTAGAATATGTAGGAGCCAATATGAGCATCCAGGTTCCGCTATTGGTTATTGACCGGAAATAGTTCTAGGTCATGTCTACATAGTTCTCGAACCCGTAGGGTCCGCACGCTTAAAGTTACGATGACAGTTTTATTATGGGTTTATATGTTTTGATGTACCGAAGGTTGTTCGGAGTCCCGGATGTGATCACGGACATGACGAGGAGTCTCGAAATGGTCGAGACATAAAGATTGATATATTGGAATCCTATATTTGGATAACGGGGTCGTTC
>NC_057807.1:354536391-354539942 GCF_018294505.1 Triticum aestivum
ATGAGGGAGAAGAGGAAGGGCCGGCCAGGGCAGGCCGCACGCCCCCTCTCCCCCTAGTTCGAATAGGACAAGGAGGGGGGGCGGCGCCCCCCTTTCCTCTTTCCCCTCCCCCCTTTCCTTCTCCACCAAGGCAAGAGGGGGAAGTCCTACTCCCGGTGGGAGTAGGACTCCTCCAGGCGCACCCCTAGGGGGCCGGCCGCACCTCCCCCTCCCTCCTTTATATACGGGGGCAGAGGGGCACCTCTAGACACACAAGTTGATCTTCGTGATCGTTCCTTAGTCGTGTGCGGTGCCCCCCTCCACCATATTCCACCTCGGTCATATCGTTGCAGTGTTTAGGCGAAGCCCTGCGTTGGTAGAACATCATCATCGTCATCACACCGTCGTGCTAACGGAACTCATCCCCGACACCCTGCTGGATCGGAGTCCGGGGATCGTCATCAAGCTGAACGTGTGCTGAACACGGAGGTGCCGTACGTTCGGTGCTTGGATCGGTCGGATCGTGAAGACATACGACTACATCAGCCGTGTTTTCATAACGCTTCCGCTTTCGGTCTACGAGGGTACGTGGACACACTCTCCCCTCTTGTTGCTATGCATCACCATGATCTTGCGTGTGCGTAGGAAATTTTTTGAAATTACTACGTTCCCCAACACCTTTGACTGCGGCCGATATTATTTCAATGTTTGCGGACCTCAAAGCCTCTATGTTGAAAGAAGTCTGTTCCTCGATCAAGGAGGAAATTGATGCTCGCTTAAAGCCCTCGACATCCGCATCAAACTCATTTGATCCAAATGCCATTCATGATGCGGATGACTCGAGAGAACCTCTTGCTTCTCTGGCTCGTACTCAAGTTCCCAACTACAATACCGTGGAACCCTTTTACTCTCCACAACCTTGCAACATCCTCGCATTAATCCTGTTGGGCATCCGCCCCTTTGAAACCTATGCGTTTGCTAAGTGGAAGCTAGATATGGAGTCTTACATGCGCAGTGCTTCAACCCAACTGTGGTGGATTGTGATAAATGGATTCAACCCCAAGGACCCAATGAATCTCACTCCAAGAGAAGCGGTTGATGATCAACTCAATGCAACTGCCCACAACATGTTGTGCACCACGATGATCGAAGACTGTAGTGACTCCATTGCTCTCCTTAAGACCACCAAGGAAATATGGGATTGCCTTCAGGAGGCTCTCGAAGGAGATGAAGCAATTCGAAAATCTTGATTGGTTTTGCTTAAGCAAGAAGTCAATCACTTTGTGAGGAATGAGGGTGAGTCCGCGGAAGAGGTTTGCCGAAGGTTAAAGTCCCTTGGGCTCAACTTGAGAACCTTTGGGTGCACTTGGGCAAATGATGACTTCATAAAGGACAAGTTCATAGATGCTATTCTCCTCGTGGAACATACCATGGTCATGATGGTTCATCAACGCCCGGATTATCACAAGTTGACCGTGTCTCAAGTTGTTTCCACTTTCTCCACTCATGTTCTTTTAGAGGCCAAGTCCAAGAAGACCTTTGCAATTGCTCAAGCAACCAAGAACTCCAATCTTGCCTTGAAGGCCAAGAAAGTGATAAGCCAACCCTCAAGGGATGAAGAAGTGAGTGAAGAGATTTGTGAGGAAGATGTTGGCACCTCATTCCCGGCAAATGACTTTGCGGAAGACATGGCTCTCTTAGTCAAAAAGTACTCTGGTACTATGACAAACAAAGGGAAGAATCTTCAAGGAAGATCGTTTGGATGAAGGAAATGCTACAATTGTGATAGCCCAAGACACTTTGTTCATGATTGTCCGTATGAGAGACGTGAAGACAGATCCGAGAAGCTTGTGCTCAAGAAGAAGAAGTTCACCCAAGTTTGCAAACAAGAAGGATGACAAGGCTTTTGTTCATGAAGAATACATGTCCGGAGACGAAGATGATGGTGATGATGATCAAGTGGGCACGACCGCCATTTCCATGTATGCCACTACCTCCTCCTCTTGTCTAGTGGGTTTGTGTGTTGCCATTTTGCCTCCTTTTTGTCTTGATGGCAAAGGGGGAGAAGTGGTGGGTGTTGTCACTCTTAGTGTGTGTTGAGATCTCAAGCCTCGTGTTTCTCTACTTTGTTGGTTGCTGGGTGTCTAGTGTGTGTTTCAGACTCCGCTGGCAAGAGGGCCGAGCTCCGTTGCAAGCGCCCAAAGGGTGGATCCAGGGAGTTCACGGTTTCTCGTCGCGAGCCTTCTAAGGGTATTGGTCAGGGGTCAAGGTCAGGCCAGGGCGTGTTCGCCGTGCTGCCTCCAAGCGGCCGACTGTTGAGGCCTTCGACGATTCTGAGGAAGAGTATGAGTCTCAAGATGATGCTCACTATGTCAACCCCGATGATGATGTAGAGATAGAGGAGGAGGAGTAGAATCGTATTGATGGAGGTGATGAGGATGAAGATGAAGAAGAGGAATCTAGTCCTGAGCAAACCATTCAAGGTGGGCGGGATCTCAGGAACCTTCCCCTTGCCAAGTGGACCAAGCCAGAGCTTTGGGCTGAGAGATAGAGTCATCCATATGCGGCTACCACGGTTTTGAAGGAAATATGCACTAGAGGCAATAATAAAGTTATTATTTATTTCCTCATATCATGATAAATGTTTATTATTCATGCTAGAATTGTATTAACCGGAAACATGATACATGTGTGAATACATAGACGAACTTAATGTCACTAGTATGCCTCTACTTGACTAGCTCATTAATCAAAGATGGTTATGTTTCCTAAGCATAGACATGTGTTGTCATTTGATTAAAGAGATCACATCATTAGGAGAATGATGTGATTGACTTGACCCATTTTGTTAGCCTAGCACTTGATCGTTTAGTACGTTGCTATTGCTTTCTTCATGACATATACAAAGTTCCTACAACTATAAGATTATGCAACTCCCGTTTACCGGAGGAACACTTTGTGTGCTACCAAATGTCATAATGTAACTGGGTGATTATAAAGGAGCTCTACAGGTGTCTCCAAAGGTAGATGTTGAGTTGGCGTATTTCGAGATTAGGTTTTGTCACTCCGATTGTCGGAGAGGTATCTCTGGGCCCTCTCGGTAATGCACATCACTATAAGCCTTGCAAGCAATGTGACCAATGAGTTGGTTACGGAATGATGCATTACGTAACGAGTAAAGAGACTTGCCGGTAACGAGATTGAACTAGGTATTGGATACGGACGATCGAATCTCGGGCAAGTAACATACCGATGACAAAGGGAACAACGTATGTTGTTATGCGGTTTGACCGATAAAGTTCTTCGTAGAATATGTAGGATCCAATATGAGCATCTAGGTTCCGCTATTGGTTATTGACCGGAAACAGTTCTAGGTCATGTCTACATAGTTCTCGAACCCGTAGGATCCGCACGCTTAACGTTACGATGATAGTTTTATTATGAGTTTATAAGTTTTGATGTACCGAAGGTTGTTCGGAGTCCCGGATGTGATCATGGACATGACGAGGAGTCTCGAAATGGTCGAGACATAAAGATTGATATATTGGATGACTATATTCAGACACCGGAAG
>NC_057807.1:354540229-354545366 GCF_018294505.1 Triticum aestivum
ACAAGGAAGGGGGGGCGGCGCCCCCCTTGCCTTTCCCCTCTCCCACTCCTTCCTTCCCCCTCCTTCTTGGACTAGGAAAGGGAGGGGAAAACCTACTTGGAGTAGGTTTCCCCCTCCTAGGGCGCACCACCTGTCGTGGATCTAAATCTGACAGTAGAGTGGGGGTAGGTATGGAGAGGCAAGGTCCTAGCTATGGAGAGGTTGTAAACACAAGAGATGTACGAGTTCAGGCCCTTCTCGGAGGAAGTAAAATCCCTACGTCTCGGAGCCCGGAGGCGGTCGAGTGGATTATGTGTATATGGATTACAGGGTGCCGAACCCCTCTGCCTGTGGAGGGGGGTGGCTTATATAGAGTGCACCAAGACCCCAGCCAACCCACGTAATGAAGGGTTTAAGGTACATTAAGTCCGGGGCGTTACTGGTAACGCCCCACATAAAGTGTCCTTACTATCATAAAGTCTACTCAATTACAGACCGTTGCAGTGCAGAGTGCCTCTTGACCTTCTGGTGGTCGAGTGAGTCTTCGTGGTCGAGTCCTTCAGGTCAGTCGAGTGAGTCCCTCGTAGGTCGACTGGAAGGTGATCTCTTCTAAGGGTGTCCTTGGGCAGGGTACTTAGATCAGGTCTGTGACCCTACCCTAGGTACATGACTCCATCATTAGCCCCCGAATGGATTGAGGCTTGAGTGATGAAGGAGTTGATGTTGTTTCCGATTAGCCTTCGCATACTGGTCGTGCGTTGTTTTGAACCAAAAAATCTCTTTGTTGATAGTGAGCAACTTTTCTTCAGTCGACTTGATCCATTCTTTTCCTTCGTCGAGCGATCTTTTGGACTTCGCCGATTTCCGAGCGACGGATCGCAGGAAATCCCGCGTCTGGCAGACCGATCTGCCGTTCGCGGATTCCGCGGGATACGAAATTTGGGGAAGCGCGCGAAGCGGGGCGGACCGCGGCGCTCGGATGGGACAGGGCATAGACGCCTCGATCCCCGCGCCGCTTTTTTCACCACGTATCACGTCCGCGCAACTGTTTCAGGATATGATTAGATCGACCGGGCCCACCTGTCATCCACTCGGAAGGGATCTTATAAACGCGCCCGGCGAGGGTTTTTTGAGCAGTGCCTCAGCATCCTCTCTCTGCTCCCTTCGTCTCCGCCCAACGCGCTCGCTCTCGTCTCCGCACAACTTCTCCTCGCGCGTCTCGCCGGTAGCCATGGTCAAGGAGAAGACGGCGGCGCTGGAACGCGCGAAGAAGGCGTCGGCGACGAAGAAGGCGAAGGGGAGATCCACCAGTCGCGGCGGGTCTTCGTCTAGATCTCGCCTGCCGAAAGGCTGGGTCCAAGGAGATTGGATCCAATCGACCATCACGGAGACAGATCTCCTCGACATGGCCAACGAGGGCCTGATCCCTCATGGAGCTGCAAGGCTTCCGGGGAAAGAGTGGCAGCCCCAGCCGGAAGAGGGTGAGTGCATGCTTCTGGCTACCCATGTCGACCGCGGATTTTCTTTGCCGCCGAGCGTTTTCTTCCGTGGTTTCTTGAACTTCTTTGGAGCGCAACTCCACCACTTCACCCCGAATTCTATCGCCTATCTTGCCGCGTTTGTGTCCATGTGTGAGAGTTTTCTGGGTTGTCGACCGCATTGGGGTTTGTTCAAGCACATATTCATGTGTCGCTCCCAGACCGTGAAGAAGGCGAGCCCAGGCGACGAAAAAACCCAAGTTGTCCAAATGTGTGGGGGTCTGGGGATCCAGGTGAGGAACAAGAGCACCTTCCCAGCCATGACATTTCCCGAGTCAGTCAGAGGCTGGCAGTCGACCTGGTTCTACTGCCAGGATCAGCCGACGCCGGGGCAGTCGAGTGGACTCCCTCAGTTCACCATGGGCCGAGTGAACAAGCCCTCCTCTCTGAAGGTGATTCCGGAGGAGAAAGCTGACGTGAAGATGCTAATGGAGCGTGTAGTTCAGTTGGTTCGGGAGGGAGTGACGGGTATGGATCTCCTGGAGGTTTTTCTTAGGCGTCGTATCCAGCCTCTTCAGTTCCGGAGCCATTGCATGTGGTTGTACTGCGGGACTGAGGATGAGACTCGGGTCAATCCAGAAGCAGTCGACGATGCCACTCTGGAAAGGTGGATGGCCACTGTTACTGGGAACAAGGATAACCCTCGTGGAGCCAGAAGGATTCCTCCACTCGACCACCACAGTGATCCAAACAAGGTATGTCTACTCCACTTCCCATTGTATTCTTGTCACATTTATTTCTGTTTTCTCTGCCGATCGGTCGACTGATCTTTGTCTTGATGTCTATCAGGTCCTCACTGAGCTGTACTCGATGCCCAATGGAGCACAGGCTCCGACTGAGGAGGGAGAAGCGAGCGGGGGCGAGAGCCAGGAGGAGGAGTGGGACTCGGACCCGGCTGAGGATGATGATGATGACGATGATGATGATGATGATGATGATGAGGACGAAGAAGAGGAGGAGGAGGAGGTCACACCACCGCGCTCGGAAAGGCGGTCGAAGCTTGTCCATGACCCTGCGACTGAACGTGGCAAGGGGGTTGCGACTGTTACACAGTCGACCAAGCGCCCTCGGACCACCTCTCCGGCGCCGACTGAAAAGGCGTCAAAGCAGCCCAGGGCGGCCCCGTCAAAGCCGACCAAGCTCCTGCCGAAGATGAAGGTGTCCATCCCCACCATATCAGGGTAATCATGCTGCTTCAGTCTTCTTGTTTTGTGCGAACTTTATCTCTGGTTGGCGCTGGAGTTAGTCGACTGATTCTTTGGAGTTGCAGTGCTGCTACTTCTGAGACCTCAGCCCGGGCTGACGACCATGATATGGAGGACGCAGCAACCTCAAAACCTGGTACTATACTCTTAACACCGTTTCTAGTCGACTGACTCATGATCTCTAATTCTGATTCTTTTCTATAGCTCCATCCAATGTTGTTATCACTCTCCCTGATGATGATGAAGATGAGGAACCGCTGAAGCACAGAAGGAGTAGGAAAGCGTCTGCCGGCAGGGTGCCCCGGGATGTGACGGTGCCTGAGACTCTGGTCGCGGAGGAGGAGAACACCACTCAACACACTGTGTCCTTCGCAGATCCGCTGACGAGTGCTCTGCAGCCCTCCCTCTTCACGACGCACCACGTCCCAGAGGACCAAGCTGGCGCCGCGAAGGAGGCGATACGCCAGGCAGGGATCATGATGGAGCAGTTGAAGACCATCCGGGATGCGAGCCAGGCAGCTTACGACGCCAGTTCCGCCCTTCAAAGCAATGTTCAGGTCAGTCGACCACCGCTTGTTCTGTTAGGATATGCTATCAAAAACTTTTCTTTCCAGAATTTATAGTAATCACCCACTGGGTGTGTCGATTTAAACTCCATGTTAGCGGGGGCACGCTGAGTGCACCCGCTGGGTGTAGTCCCCAAGGCTAAGGTCGACTGCTGGTAGTCGGCCTTAGGCTTTATAAGTTCAGTCTTTCCGTCATTCGACTATGGCGAATGGATTTCGCAAACCGGTGGGGGCACGCTGAGTGCACCCACTGGGTGTAGTCCCCAAGACTGTGGTCGACTGCTTGCAGTCGATTACAGTCTTAAAGAATACATCTTGTTTTTTTTCGAGGTCGACTGGTCGACTCTGTCTTCAACAGGATTAGTGGGGGCACGCTGAGTGCACCCACTGGGTGTAGTCCCCGAGACTACGGTCGAATGCTTGTATTCGGCTGTGGTCTTAGAAACGCATGATTTTTCCTTTTCCACTCGGAAGTGAATTATCTTTGACATTTAGTCGATTGATTCTTCGCAGAGATCCTGTGACCTTGCGGCTCGCTACACTGAGCTGGAAAACAAGCACATTCAGCTCGAGCTGGATTTGAAGCTGGTTCAGGAGAATCTGACGAAGGCAAAGGAGGAGACCAAAGGTATGTTTGGTGAGACCTCGATGACTGCTTTTTCCCTTTATTTGTTTCAAAATCTGATCTTGCTGTAACTTGCAGGTAAGGTGAAGGAGGCCCAACAGAAAAAAGACCTTGAACTAGCTGAGAAGATCAAGCTTGCTGACGAGAAGTTAGCTTTAGTCACCAAGCTTGAACAAGAAAATACCAATCTGAAAGCTGCTCTTGGGAAGAAAAATGATCTGGAGGCCTTCCTGAGTGGTCTTGCCAAGAAGCTGTTCCTTATGCTTGAAGGTAAACCTTTACGCTCAGCAATCATTTTCAACTGTGATTTTTCCATTCGACCATTGCCTTGACTCGGTGATCGCCCTTGCAGAATTTTGTCAAGACTTTGAAGAAGAGACTAGCCGGCTGGAACCAAACCTTGACCCCGTCAATTCTCCGGTGAACGACGAAGTTGCCATGAATGTTTTCCGACTGGAGTCCCGTGTTGCAGCTGTCGTGGACTATCTTGCAAGGCTGAAGGTCGCCACATCTCGCATCGACTCAATGCTCTGGCCCAGGGAGACACTCCAGAACGACCTCGAGTCGCTGATGGCTCGCTTGAACACGGTCCCTGGTCGAGTGCAGGAGTGGAAAAAATCCTCGGCTCGGTGCGGTGCAGATGTTGCTCTGTGTCTGGCCCGAGTCCACTGCAAAGATGCGCGAGAAGACAAGTTGGCGGCCCTCCGGGTGGCCAACACCAAGAAACATGACTTCAGGTCCTTTATGGAAACTTTCATTGCTGCTGCCACTCGGATCGCAGATGGAATTGATCTTGATGAGTTTGTTGCACCTTCCAGCCCTCCACAGGAGGGGTAAAAAACTTCTTTTAAGCTCGACGCTTTAAATTTGCCTCGGTATGCCGAGTGGAGTTGTAACCGATAAACCTTAACAGGCTTAGCACCTGAGCACTTTCGGTTCCTTTAGGTATCGTTCCGAACTTGAATTTGATGTTTGAATATGATTGCTTTTGGCTTGAAATGTCTTTTGCAGGTTCAAAGCAAGACGCTCACTGCAGTCGACTTATTCCTTAATCCACTTAGGTGAGCGCTGGGCTGCAGCTAAGCCCCCGAGTGAGGGGTTTGCTCTTCACTCGATAGGATTTTTATATCTTAGGCGAGCACTGGGCTGCAGCTAAGCCCCCGAGTGAGAGGTTTGCTCTTCACTCGGTAGGATTTTTATATCTTAGGCGAGCACTGGGCTGCA
>NC_057807.1:354545890-354559241 GCF_018294505.1 Triticum aestivum
CCGAGTGGAAGTCTGGCTTACCACTCGGTAGGATTTTGATAACTTAGGCGAGTACTTGGACTGCAGCTAAGCCTCCGAGTGGAAGTCTGGCTTACCACTCGGTAGGATTTTTATAACTTAGGCGAGTACTTGGACTGCAGCTAAGCCTCCGAGTGGAAGTATGGCTTACCACTCGGTAGGATTTTTATAACTTAGGCGAGTACTTGGACTGCAGCTAAGCCCCCGAGTGGAAGTCTGGCTTACCACTCGTTAGGATTTTTATAACTTAGGCGAGTACTTGGACTGCAGCTAAGCCCCCGAGTGGAAGTCTGGCTTACCACTCGGTAGGATTTTATTTAATCTTAGGCGAAACGGATTCGTAGCTAAGCCTCCGAGTGGGAGTCTGGCTCACCACTCGGTAAGGATTTTTACAAACTTAGGCGAAACGGATTCGCGGCTAAGTCACCCACTGAGGGGAAAATTTTATTGGACAAAATAAAAAGTGACAAAAATTATGGAGGAACTATGACACTATTATTTTGAAATCCATGAACTACAGGAGTACTTTATTGCAACTCATCCGAGTGATAAACTTAAGTGTAAAATGGGCCGAGTAGTTCCGCGTTCCAAGCTCGGGGCTCGTCGATATTATGTTCGACGTTGTAAAGACGGTACGCCCCGTTGTGGAGAACTTTGGTGACGATGAAGGGTCCTTCCCAAGAAGGAGCAAGCTTGTGATGTTTCTTCTGATCCACTCGGAGAACTAAATCTCCTTCCTGGAAGGCTCGACCCCTCACATTTCTGGCGTGGAAACGACGCAAATCTTGTTGGTAGATGGTCGATCGGATCAGAGCCATCTCCCTTTCTTCCTCTAAAAGGTCGATTGCGTCCTGCCGCGCTTGTTCAGCTTCTGCTTCGTTATAGATCTCAACTCGAGGAGCATTGTGGAGAAGATCACTCGGCAAGACTGCTTCAGCTCCATAGACCAAGAAGAATGGAGTTCTTCCGGTCGATCGATTAGGTGTGGTCTGTAGTCCCCAAAGCACCGAGGGAAGTTCGTCGACCCACGCTCCAGCTGCATGCTTGAGATCACGCATCAATCGGGGTTTCAATCCCTTGAGAATCAGGCCATTGGCTTGCTCTGCTTGTCCATTCGTCTGCGGATGGGCGACTGAAGCGTAGTCGACTCGTGTGCCTTGAGAGTTGCAGAAATCCCTGAATTCCTCCGAGTCAAAGTTCGACCCATTATCCGTAATGATGCTGTGCGGGACTCCATATCTGAATATCAGTTCCCTGATGAAGCTAACAACAGTACTGGCGTCAAGGTTCTTGATTGGTTTAGCCTCAATCCACTTGGTGAACTTGTCGACTGCCACCAGTACATGCGTGAAGCCACTTCGACCTGTTCTCAAAGGACCGACCATGTCCAACCCCCATACTGCGAAAGGCCAGACGAGTGGAATGGTCTTCAGAGTTGATGCAGGCTTGTGCGACATATTCGAGTAGAACTGACATCCCTCGCACTTATCCACTATTTCCTTTGCCATCTCATTCGCCTTTGGCCAGTAAAATCCGGCTCGGTATGCTTTGGCCACGATGGTCCGAGAGGACGCATGATGACCACAGGTCCCCGAGTGGATATCATTAAGGATGATTCGACCTTCTTCTGGTGTTATGCACTTCTGACCAACTCCAGTCGCGCTTTCTCTATATAACTGTCCTTTGATTACGGTAAAGGCTTTATATCGACGGACGATCTGTCGAGCCTCTTCCTCATCCTCCAGAAGCTCTTTTCTCAGGATATACGCGATATACGGAACTGTCCAGTCGGGAATGACCACCAAGACCTCCATGACCAAGTCGACCACTGCTGGGACTTCAACCTCAGTCAGATCTGTGGCACTCTTGGGCTGTGGAGCTTCTTCGGTGAAAGGATCTTCTTTGACTGATGGAGTGTGTATATGCTCCAAGAACACACCACTCGGAATGGCTCCTCTCTTGGAACCTATCTTTGCTAGATCATCAGCTGCTTGATTTTTCAGTCAGGGTATATGATGGAGCTCCAACCCCTCGAACTTCTTTTCCAGCTTCCTCACTGCACTGCAGTATCCAGTCATGGCTGGGCTTCTCACGTCCCACTCCTTCATCACTTGGTTGACCACTAAATCTGAATCGCCATAGACCATCAGGCAACGGACGCCGAGTGAAATGGCCATGCGCAATCCGTATAAGAGGGCCTCATACTCTGCCTCATTGTTGGAGGAATCAAAGTGAATCTGGAGCACATATCTGAGCTTATCTCCTCTGGGGGAAACCAGGACAACCCCAGCACCGGAACCATTCAACATCTTAGAGCCATCAAAAAACATGGTCCAATGCTCCGAGTGAACTTCAGTCGGCTGCTGCTGTTCAATCCACTCGGCGAGGAAATCTGCTATTGCCTGGGACTTAATGGCTTTCTTTGCTTCAAACTTGATATCAAGGGGAAGAAGTTCAATCGCCCATTTCGCCACTCGACCAGTTGCATCTCTGTTGTGCAAAATCTCAGATAGTGGAGCATCGCTGACGACTGTGATGGAATGATCAGAGAAATAATGAGCAACCTTCTTTGTGGTCATGTATATTCCATACACAAGCTTCTGATAATGAGGATATCTCTGCTTGGATGGAGTCAAGACTTCAGACAAATAATACACTGGGAGCTGAACTTTGAAAGCTTTTCCTTCTTCTTCCCGCTCGACCGTAAGCACCGTACTGACGACTTGTCCTGTGGCTGCGATATAAAGCAACAGAGGCTCTTTGCTGATTGGAGCAGCAAGCACCGGCTGGGTGGAGAGCAGAGCTTTTAGCTCGGCAAACGCTGCATCAGCTTCTAGAGTCCACTCGAACTTGTCTGCCTTCTTCATTAGTCGGTAAAGAGGCAATGCCTTTTCACCGAGTCGTGAGATGAATCGACTTAATGCGGCCAAGCATCCAGTAAGCTTCTGGACATCGTGCACTCGCACAGGGCGTTTCATTCGGAGAATAGTGCCGATCTTTTCTGGATTAGCGTCGATCCCTCGCTCGGAAACGAGAAAACCGAGTAACTTGCCACCAGGAACTCCGAATGTGCACTTTGATGGATTGAGCTTGATATCATACCTTCTGAGGTTGGCAAATGTTTCGGCGAGGTCAGCGAGCAGGTCGGAACCTTTTCGTGACTTGACGACGATATCATCCATATACGCTTCCACATTCCGACTGATTTGAGTGAGTAGACACTTCTGAATCATTCGCATAAATGTGGCTCCGGCATTCTTGAGGCCGAATGGCATGGTGATATAGCAGAAGCACCCGAATGGAGTGATGAAAGCTGTTTTTACCTCGTCGGGTCCGTACAGACGGATCTGGTGGTACCCGGAGTAGGCATCTAGAAAAGACAATCTCTCGCATCCCGCGGTCGAGTCAACAATTTGATCTATGCGAGGGAGAGGAAAATGATCTTTCGGGCAGGCCCGGTTGATGTGCTTGAAATCAATGCACATTCGGAGCGATTTGTCCTTCTTAGGAACCATGACGACATTAGCGAGCCATTCGGAGTGATATATCTCTCGGATAAATCCTGCCGCCAACAGTCGAGCCACTTCCTCACCAATGGCTTTTCTCTTCTGGACGGCGGACCGCCGAAGATGCTCTTTGACTGGTTTTGCTGATGAGTCGACTCTTAGGCGATGCTCAGCCAGTCCCCTGGGAACACCTGGCATGTCAGTGGGCTTCCATGCAAAAATGTCCCAGTTCTCACGGAGGAACTGGATGAGCGCTTCTTCCTATTTCGGGTCGAGTGTTGTGGAGATGTGGGTCGGGGTTGCATCGGGGTCGGTCGGGTGAATGTGAACAGGCTTCGTCTCACCAGACGACTGAAATGCAGATTCTGTGGCGGGTTTCTTGGATCGCAGCAAATCACTCGGATCTGCGTTTTGCTTGTATTCTTCAAACTCGACCGCTGTCACCTGGGAATCAGCAATCTTTGAGCCCTTCTGAAAGCACTCTTCTGCCTTTTTCCGATCACCGGTGACAGTGATCACTCCTTTGGGGTCAGGCATCTTCAATTTGAGGTACACATAACATGGTCGAGCCATGAACCGTGCATAAGCTGGTCTCCCCAAAATAGCATGATATGCACTCTGAAAATCCACGACCTCAAACGTCAACTTCTCTTTGCGAAAATGTTTCGAATCACCAAACACCACGTCCAGAGCTATTTGGCCGAGTGACTCGGCTTTCTTCCCTGGTATAACTCCATGAAAGCTCATGTTACTGGTGCTCAGTCGGGACATCGGAATGCCCATTCCTTTCAGTGTGTCTGCATACAACAAATTCAGCCCGCTACCACCGTCCATCAGCACTTTTGTCAGTCGAGTGCCTTCGACAACTGGATTGACCACCAAAGCTTGCCTCCCAGGGGTGGCAATATGAGTCGGGTGATCAGATTGGTCGAATGTGATGGGTGTTTGGGACCATCTCAGATAATTTGCTTTTGTTGGGGTAACCATGTTCACCTCGCGGTTAATGACTTTCAATCGACTCTTACTTTCCACATCTGCAAAGATCATCAGAGTGGAGTTGACATGCGGATATCCTTCCTCACTGTCCTCCTTGTCTTCGGCCTTGTCCGACTCCTTTTCCTTGTCTTTAGACTGTTTTCCTTGAAACTGCTGGATCAGGAGTCGACATTGGCGAGTGGTATGCTTTGGGTAAATGATATTCCCCTCTTCGTCTTTCTTCGTGTGGATGTGACACGGCATATCCATCACGTTGTTCCCTTCTTTATCCTTTACCTTCTTAGGGTTCCAGGATCCTTTTGGTTTCCCTTTAAACTTTCCATGAGTCACGGCCAGAGCCTCTCCAGGAGCTGCCGATTCAGCCTTCCGCTTCTGTTTCCGACTGGTGTTTCCCTTCTCCGACTGGCTCGTCTTGTGCTTGCCGCTTCGGAGTCGGTTTTCTTCTTCGCCGTTGGCGTACTTGGTAGCAATTTCCATCATCCGACTCAAGGTCATGTCTCCGGTTCGACCAAATTTCAAACTCAATTCTCTGTTCTTGACACCATCCTTGAAGGCGCAGACTGCCTGATGATCAGACACATTCTCCACAGTATGGTGCAAAGTGATCCATCTCTGAATATACTCCCTGAGAGTCTCATTGGTCTTCTGCACGCAGACTTGCAGCTCCGTCAATCCAGCCGGTCGCTTGCAAGTTCCTTCAAACATTCTGACGAACACTCGGGACAGATCTTCCCAAGTGTAAATGCTGCTAGGAGGTAACTGATTCAACCACGCTCTGGCAGAACCTTCCAACATGAGGGGCAAATGCTTCATGGCCACCTCGTCATTCCCACCACCAATCTGAACCGCCACTCGGTAGTCCTGAAGCCAAGTTTCAGGCTTAGACTCACCGGTGAACTTGCTGACTCCTGTTGCCAACCTGAAATTGGGAGGAATCACTGCGGCTCTGATAGCTCTGCTGAAACATTCCGGACCAGAAACGTGCACTCGACTGCTCGTGGGCGCATCTCTGTCGAGTCCACCTCGATGGGCTCTGTTCCGGTCGACCAAGCCTTGCACGATAATGGATCACGCGTCGAAGCCTGGTTCTCTGGGGTCGACTGGAACTCTTCGCCCCGCACTGAGCTGACGTCTGTCATCTTGCTGCCGAGGAGCGTAAGACCCACCCCTCAGAGGGGAAGTGGGCACTCAACGCCTATCATCTCGGTCGTGTCGGTCTCCATATTGGTCTCGCCGATTCTCGCGCCCTTCACGCCGCGGAGGCGATCTGGGACTGTGAGCCGACTGAACCGTATTCGCAGCGACGGGTCGACTGTGAATTCTGTTGCGCAACTGCGACACGGCTGAATTCTGATCTCCTGCTACCCGGAGCAGATCCCTGATCTGCATCAAGCCTCTGCCAGCTTCCGACTGAGAGGGCTGGATGGACTCTGCTATACGGGCCGCAGCTGCTAAATTCTGGATTGGGGTTCGATATACCTGAGTCGGCGGGAAGAGTTGATGTCGATTGGCGTCGGGAACTCGTTGCCGCGCGCGCTCGTCGAGTGCTCGCTGAAGATTCTCCAGGCGAGCGCGTTCGGCCAAATTGGCCAAACGTGCCTCCTCCAAGGCGCGAGCCTCGGGTGATAGGGTTATATACCTAGGGTAGGGTCACGGACCTGTTCCAAGTAACTTACCCTAGGACATCCCTAGAAGAGGTCGCCTTCCAGTCGACCAACGAGGACTCACTCGACCAACGAGGACTCACTCGACTGGCCTGAAGGACTCGACCACGAAGACTCACTCGACCACCAGGAGGTCAAGAGGCACTCTGCACCACAACAGTCTGTAATTAAGTAGACTTTATGATAGTAAAGGCACTTTATGTGGGGCGTTACCAGTAACGCCCCAGACTTAACTCACCTTAAACCCTCTCCTACGTGGGCTGGCTGGGGTCCTGGCGCACTCTATATAAGCCACCCCCCTCCACAGGCAGAGGGGTTCGGCACCTTGTAATCTATACATTCATAATCCACTCGACCGCCTCCGGGCTCCGAGACGTAGGGCTGTTACTTCTTCCGAGAAGGGCCTGAACTCGTACATCCTTTGTGCTTACAACCTCTCCATAGCTAGAACCTTGCCTCTCCATACCTACCCCCCACTCTACTGTCAGGCTTAGAACCACGACAGTTGGCGCCCACCTTGGGGCAGGTGTTTTAGCGATTTTGTGGAGAAGTTGCAATTCTTCCGAGTATTTTCATCATGGTGTCTGCTGGAGTTTTGATCGAGGGTCAAGAGATCCGTCTCGGCACTCTCACCTTCATCGCCGACGACTCCGCATGGCTCCAAGGGGCTCCACTCGACGTAGATGCGCTCCCCGTCCGCGGTGCGACGCATTTTCGCGCATGTGTCCGCGGCGTTCTGCTGCGGCAACCATCGACCCAGTATCGGTCGGCTCCTCCGTCTTCCACCCTCCCAGTCTCCCGCCAGCGCAAGCGCTCAGGCCGGTCGAGGCTTCAGCGATGGGTGAGTCACGCGGTGGCTCGCCAGTCGACCACTACACAAGTTGCGGCAATCGAGCCCAACGAATCGCTCTACGGCTTGTTCGATCAGTCGACTGGCTCCGGAGAGACTGCATCCGAGTGCGGAAGCAGTGATCCAGCGGCGGAAATCTTGATGGTCGACGGGCCCCACAGCCCTCCTGGCTTCGCCCGCGGTTGTGGAGCAGGTGACGGCGGCGACCCTGCTCGAGGCTACGAAGAGTACCAGCCCGAGCCTCTCGACTCTCTGCAAAGAGAAGAGCTTCGCCGCAGGAACGAAGATCCCCTGCGTATTCCCATCGCAGGAGAAACCCCCGAGGCTCGTGCCTTGGAGGAGGCGCGTCTGGCCAATTTGGCCGAGCGCACTCGACTGGAGAACCTTCAGCGAGCACTCGACGAGCGCGCGAGGCAACGAGTTCCTGACACCAGTCGACGTCAACTCTTCCCGCCGACTCAGGTATATCGAACCCCAATTCAGAATTTAGCAGCTGCGACCCGTATAGCAGAGTCCATTCAGCCTTCGTAGTCAGAAGCTGGCAGAGGTTTGCTGCAGATCAGGGATCTGCTCCGGGCAGCAGGAGATCAGAATTCAGCCGTGTCTCAGTCGCGCAACAGAATTCACAGTCGATCTGTCACTGTGAATACGGTTCAGTCGGCTCACAGCCCCAGATCGCCTCCGCGGCGCGAAGGGCGTGAGTATCGGCGGGATCAATATGGCGACAGACTCGACCGAGATGATAGGCATCGAGTGCCCTATTCCCCTCCGAGGGGTGGGTCTTACGCTCCTCGGCAGCCAGATGATAGGCGTCAGTACAGTACAGGGCGTAGGGTTCCAGTTGACCCCAGAGAGCCAGGCTTCGACGCACGATCCATTATCGTGCAAGGGTTGGTCGACCGGAACAGAGCCCATCGTGGTGCACTCGACAGAGAAGTGCCGACGAGCAGTCGAGTACATGTTTCTGGTCCTGAATGTTTCAGCAGAGCTATCAGAGCCGCTGTTATCCCCCCCAATTTCAGGCTGGCAACAGGAGTCAGCAAGTTCACTGGTGAGTCTAAGCCTGAAACTTGGCTTGAAGACTACCGAGTGGCAGTTCAGATCGGTGGTGGGAACGACGAGGTGGCCATGAAGCATTTGCCCCTCATGTTGGAAGGTTCTGCCAGGGCATGGTTGACCCAATTACCTCCCAGCAGTATTTACACTTGGGAAGATCTGTCCCGAGTGTTCGTCAGAACGTTCGAAGGGACTTGCAAGCGACCAGCGGGATTGACAGAGTTGCAAGTCTGCGTGCAGAAAACCAATGAAACTCTCAGAGAGTATATTCAGAGGTGGATCACTTTGCACCACACTGTGGAAAATGTCTCTGACCATCAGGCAGTATGCGCCTTCAAAGATGGTGTCAAGAACAGAGAACTGAGTTTGAAATTTGGTCGAACCGGTGACATGACCTTGAGTCGGATGATGGAGATTGCTACCAAGTACGCCAACGGCGAAGAAGAAGACCGACTCCGAAGCGGCAAGCACAAGCCGAGTCAGTCGGAAAAAGGAAACACCAGTCGGAAACAAAAGCGGAAGGCGGAACCGGCAGCTCCTGGAGAGGCTCTGGCCGTGACTCAAGGAAAGTCTAAGGGGAAACCAAAAGGATCCTGGAACCCCAAGAAGGTAAAGGATAAAGAAGGGAACGACGTGATGGATATGCCGTGTCATATTCACACGAAGAAAGATGAAGAGGGGAATATCATTTACCCAAAGCACACCACTCGCCAATGTCGACTCCTGATCCAGCAGTTTCAGGGAAAACAGTCTAAGGACAAGGAGAAGGAGTCGGACAAAGCCGAAGACAAAGAGGACAGTGAGGGAGGATATCCGCATATCAACTCTACTCTGATGATCTTCGCAGATGTGGAAAGCAGAAGTCGACTGAAAGTAATTAACCGAGAGGTTAACATGGTTGCCCCAGCAAAGGCAAATTATCTGAAATGGTCTCAAACACCCATCACATTCGACCAATCTGATCACCCGACTCATATTGCCACCCCTGGGAGGCAAGCTTTGGTGGTCGATCCAGTTGTCGAAGGCACTCGACTGACAAAGGTGCTGATGGACGGTGGAAGTGGGCTGAATCTGTTATATGCAGACACGCTGAAAGGTATGGGCATTCCGATGTCCCGACTGAGCACTAGTAACATGAGCTTCCATGGAGTTATACCAGGGAAGAAGGCCGAGTCACTCGGCCAGATAGCTTTGGACGTAGTGTTTGGCAATTCAAAGCATTTTCGCAAAGAAAAGTTGACGTTTGAGGTCGTGGATTTTCAAAGTGCATATCATGCCATTTTGGGGAGGCCAGCCTATGCACGGTTCATGGCTCGACCATGTTACGTGTACCTCAAATTGAAGATGCCCGGTCCCAAAGGTGTGATCACTGTCACCGGTGATAGGAAAAAGGCAGAGGAGTGCTTTCAGAAGGGCTCCAAAATTGCCGATTCCCAAGTGACAGCGGTCGAGTTCGAAGAATACAAGCAAAACGCAGATCCGAGTGACTTGCTGCGATCCAAGAAGCCCGCCACAGAGTCTGCATTCCAGTCGTCCGGTGAGACGAAGCCTGTTCACATTCACCCGACCGACCCCGAAGCAGCTCCGACCCGCATCTCCACAACACTCGACCCAAAATAGGAAGAAGCGCTCATCCAGTTCCTCCGTGAGAACTGGGACATTTTTGCATGGAAGCCCGCTGACATGCCAGGTGTTCCCAGGGGACTGGCTGAGCACCGCCTAAGAGTCGACAAGTCTGCAAAGCCAGTCAAAGAACATCTTCGGCGGTCCGCCGTCCAGAAGAGAAAGGCCATCGGTGAAGAAGTGGCTCGTCTGTTGGCGGCGGGATTTATCCGAGAGATATTCCACTCCGAGTGGCTCGCTAATGTCGTCATGGTTCCTAAGAAGGACAAGTCGCTCCGAATGTGCATTGATTTCAAGCACATCAACCGGGCCTGCCCGAAAGATCACTTTCCTCTCCCTCGCATAGATCAAATTGTTGACTCGACCGCGGGATGCGAGAGGTTGTCTTTTTTAGATGCTTACTCCGGGTACCACCAGATCCGTCTGTATGGGCCCGATGAAGTAAAAACAGCTTTCATCACTCCATTCGGGTGCTTCTGCTATATCACCATGCCATTCGGCCTCAAGAATGCCGGAGCCACATTTATGCGAATGATCCAGAAGTGTCTACTCACTCAAATCAGTCGGAATGTGGAAGCTTATATGGATGATATCGTTGTCAAGTCACGAAAAGGTTCCGACCTGCTCGCTGACCTCGCCGAAACATTTGCCAACCTCAGAAGGTATGATATCAAGCTCAATCCATCAAAGTGCACATTTGGAGTTCCTGGTGGCAAGTTACTCGGTTTCCTCGTTTCCGAACGGGGAATCGACGCCAACCCAGAAAAGATTGGTACTATTCTCCGAATGAAACGCCCTGTGCGAGTGCACGATGTCCAGAAGCTTACTGGATGCTTGGCCGCATTAAGTCGATTCATCTCACGACTCGGTGAAAAGGCATTGCCTCTTTACCGACTGATGAAGAAGGCTGACAAGTTCGAGTGGACTCCAGAAGCTGATGCAGCGTTTGCCAAGCTAAAAGCTCTGCTCTCCACCCAGCCGGTGCTTGCTGCTCCAATCAGCAAAGAGCCTCTGTTGCTCTACATCGCAGCCACAGGACAAGTCGTCAGTACTGTGCTAACGGTCGAGCGGGAAGAAGAAGGAAAAGCTCTCAAAGTTCAGCGCCCAGTGTATTATTTGTCTGAAGTCTTGACTCCATCCAAGCAGAGATATCCTCATTATCAGAAGCTTGTGTATGGAATATACATGACCACAAAGAAGGTTGCTCATTATTTCTCTGACCATTCAATCACAGTCGTCAGCGACGCTCCACTATCAGAGATTTTGCACAACAGAGATGCAACTGGTCGAGTGGCCAAATGGGCGATTGAACTTCTTCCCCTTGATATCAAGTTTGAGGCAAAGAAAGCCATTAAGTCCCAGGCAATAGCAGATTTCCTTGCCGAGTGGATCGAACAGCAGCAGCCGACTGAAGTTCACTCGGAGCATTGGACCATGTTTTTCGATGGTTCTAAGATGTTGAATGGTTCCGGTGCTGGGGTTGTCCTGGTTTCCCCCAGAGGAGATAAGCTCAGATATGTGCTCCAGATTCACTTTGATTCCTCCAACAATGAGGCAGAATATGAGGCCCTCCTATATGGGTTGCGCATGGCCATTTCACTCGGCGTCCGTCGCCTAATGGTCTATGGCGATTCGGATTTAGTGGTCAATCAGGTGATGAAAGAGTGGGACGTGAGAAGCCCAGCCATGACTGGATACTGCAGTGCAGTGAGGAAGCTGGAGAAAAAGTTCGAGGGGTTGGAGCTCCATCATATACCCCGACTGAAAAATCAAGCAGCTGATGATCTAGCAAAGATAGGTTCCAAGAGAGAAGCCATTCCGAGTGGTGTGTTCTTGGAGCATATACATACTCCGTCAGTCAAAGAAGATCCTTTCACCGAAGAAACTCCGCAGCCCAAGAGTGCCGCAGATCCGACTGAAGTTGAAGTCCCAGCGGTGGTCGACTTGATCATGGAGGTTTTGGTAGTCATTCCCGACTGGACGATTCCGTATGTCGCATATATCTTGAGGAAAGAGCTTCCGGAGGATGAGGAAGAGGCTCGACAGATCGTCCGTCGATCTAAGGCCTTTACTGTCATCAAAGGACAATTATACAGGGAGAGCGCGACTGGAGTCGGTCAGAAGTGCATAACACCAGAAGAAGGTCGACTCATCCTCAACGATATTCACTCGGGGACCTGTGGTCATCATGCGTCTTCTCGGACCATCGTGGCCAAAGCATACCGAGCCGGATTTTACTGGCCCAAGGCGAATGAGATGGCAAAAGAGATAGTAGATAAGTGCGAGGGATGTCAGTTCTACTCGAATATGTCGCACAAGCCTGCGTCAGCTTTGAAGACCATCCCACTCGTCTGGCCTTTTGCAGTTTGGGGGCTGGACATGATCGGTCCTTTGAGAACAGGACGAAGTGGCTTCACGCATGTACTGGTGGCAGTCGACAAGTTCACCAAGTGGATTGAAGCTAAACCAATCAAGAGCCTCGACACCGGTACTGCTGTTAGCTTCATCAGGGAACTAATATTCAGATATGGAGTCCCGCACAGCATCATTACGGATAATGGGTCGAACTTTGACTCAGAGGAATTCAGAACCTTCTGCAACTCCCAGGGCACACGAGTCGACTACGCATCAGTCGCCCATCCGCAGTCGAATGGACAAGCAGAGCGAGCTAATGGACTGATTCTCAAGGGACTGAAGCCTCGACTGATGCGTGATCTCAAACACGCGGCTGGAGCTTGGGTCGACGAACTTCCATCTGTACTCTGGGGACTGCGGACCACGCCCAATCGGTCAACCGGAAGAACTCCATTCTTCTTGGTCTATGGAGCTGAAGCAGTCTTGCCGAGTGATCTTCTCCACAATGCTCCTCGAATCGAAATCTACAACGAAGCAGAAGCTGAACAAGCGCGGCAGGACGCAGTCGACCTTTTAGAGGAAGAGAGGGAGATGGCTCTGATCCGGTCGACCATCTACCAACAAGATCTGCGCCGTTTCCACGCCCGAAATGTGAGAGGTCGAGCCTTTCAGGAAGGGGATTTGGTTCTCCGAGTGGATCAGCACAAACCACACAAGCTTGCTACTTCTTGGGAAGGCCCCTTCATCGTCACCAAGGTTCTCCACAACGGGGCGTACCGTCTTTACAACGTCGAGCATAATATCGACGAGCCCCGAGCTTGGAACGCGGAGCTACTCCGCCCATTTTACACTTAAGTTTTATCACTCGGATGAGTTGCAATAAAGTACTTCTGTAGTTCATGGGTTTAGAAATAATTGTGTCATCACTTTTTATTTTTGACCACATAAAAACTCCCCCTCAGTGGGTGGCTTAGCTGCGAATCCGTTTCGCCTAAGTTTGTAAAAATCCTACCGAGTGGCAAGCCAGCCTTCCACTCAGAGGCTTAGCTGCGAATCCGTTTCGCCTAAGTTTATCAAAATCCTACCGAGTGGTAAGCCAGCCTTCCACTCGGGGGCTTAGCTGCAGTCCAAGCACTCGCCTAAGTTTATCAAAATCCTACCGAGTGGTAAGCCAGCCTTTCACTCGGGGGCTTAGCTGCAGTCCAAGGACTCGCCTAAGTTTTCAAAATCCTACCGAGTGGTAAACCAGCCTTCCACTCGGGGGCTTAGCTGCAGTCCAAGGA
>NC_057807.1:354559566-354745842 GCF_018294505.1 Triticum aestivum
AAATCCTACCGAGTGAAGAGCAATCCTCTCACTCGGGGGCTTAGCTGCAGCCTCGTGCTCGCCTAAGTTGTCAAAATCCTACCGAGTGGTAAGCCAGCCTTCCACTCGGAGGCTTAGCTGCAGCCTCGTGCTCGCCTAAGTTATAAAAATCTTACCGAGTGAAGAGCAACCCTCTCACTCGGGGGCTTAGCTGCAGTCCTGCGCTCGCCTAAGTTACAAAGATCCTACCGAGTGAAGAGCGACCCTCTCACTCGGAGGCTTAGCCGCAGTCCAAGCGCTCGCCTAAGCACAGGCACCTTGCTTTGAACCTGCAAAAGACATTTTGAGCCGAAGGCAATCATATTCAAGCGCCAAATTCAAGTTTGAATCGATGTTTAAAGGAACCGAAAGTGCTCAGGCGGCAAGCCTGTTAAAGTTTGTCGGTTACAATTCCACTCGGCATACCGAGGCAAATTTAAAGTGTCGAGCCAGAAGAAGTTTTTTACCCCTCCTGTGGAGGGCTGGAAGGTGCAACAAATTCATCAAGATCAATTCCGTCGGCGATCCGAGTGGCAGCTGCAAGGAAAGTCTCCATAAAGGACCTGAAGTCGTGCTTCTTGGTATTGGCCACCCGAAGGGCCGCCAGCTTCTCCTCTCGTGCATCTTTGCAGTGGACTCGGGCCAGACACAGAGCGACATCTGCACCACACCGAGCCGAGGACTTCTTCCACTCCTGCACTCGACCAGGGATCGCGTTCAAGCGGGCCATCAGCGACTCAAGGTCATTCTGAAGTGTCTCCTCAGGCCAGAGCGTCGAGTCGATGCGAGATGTGGCGGCCTTCAGCCTTGCGAGATAGTCCACGACAGCTGCGACACGAGACTCCAGTCGGAAAACATCCATGGCAACTTCGTCGTTCACCGGAGAATTGACGGGGTCAAGGTTCGGCTCCAGTCGGCTGGTTTCCTCTTCAAAGTTTTGACAAAATTCTGCAAGGGTGATTACTAAGTCAAGGGGATAGTCGAATGGAAGAAGCCACAGTTGGAAATATTTGCCAAACATGGAGGTTTACCTTCAAGCATAAGAAACAGCTTCTTGGCAAGGCCACTCAGGAAGGCCTCCAGTTCAGTCTTCTTCTCAGTCAATTTGCTGACTTGGTCGGTCAAGGCAGCTTTGTCAGTTCTCAGTCGACTGACTTCCTTGTTGGCAATCCCAAGAGCAGTTTTCAGATTGGTATTGTCTTGTTCGAGCTTGGTGACTGAAGCTAACTTCTCGTCAGCAAGCTTGATCTTATCAGCTAGTTCAAGGTCTTTTTTCTGCTGGGCCTCCCTTACCTTACCTGCAAGTCACAGCGAGGTTAGATGCCGAAACAAGCAAGGGGAAAAGCAGTCGTCAGGGTCTCACCAAACATACCTTCGGTCTCCTCCTTTGCCTTTGTCAGCTTCTCCTGAACCAGCTTCAAGCTCAGCTCGACTTGAGTATGTTTCTGTTCCAGCTCTGAGTAGCGAGCCACAAGATCACAGGAGTTCTGCGAAGAACCAATCGACTAAACGTCAAAAATAATTCACTTCCGAGTGAAAAAGGGAAAAACACACGTTTCTAAGACTACAGCCGAATACAAGCATTCGACCGTAGTCTCGGGGACTACACCCAGTGGGTGCACTCAGCGTGCCCCCACTAATCCTGTCGAAGACAAAGTCGACCAGTCGACCCAAAAAAAAAACAGTGTGCGAGACGCATTCTCTAAGACTGTGATCAACTGCAAGCAGTCGACCACAGTCTCGGGGACTACACCCAGTGGGTGCACTCAGCGTGCCCCCACCGGTTTGCGAGATCCAGTCGACCAGTCGACTGACAGAAAGATTTACATCATAAAGCCTAAGGCCGACTGCCAGCAGTCGACCTTAGCCTTGGGGACTACACCCAGTGGGTGCACTCAGCGTGCCCCCACCGGTCTGCGAAATCCAGTCGACCGGTCGACTGACAGAAAGATTGACATCATAAAGCCTAAAGCCGACTGCCAGCAGTCGACCTTAGCCTTGGGGACTACACCCAGCGGGTGCACTCAGCGTGCCCCCGCTAACACGGAGTTTGTTCGACACACCCAGTGGGTGACTAATATAAATTCCGGAAAAGAAAAGTTTTTGGTAGCATATCCAATAGAGCAAACAGCGGTCGACTGACCTGGACATTGCTTTGGAGGGCAGAACTGGCGTCATAAGCTGCCTGGCTCGCGTCCCGGATGGTCTTCAGCTGCTCCATCATGAGTCCCGCCTGGCTTATCGCCTCCTTCGCTGCGCCAGCTTGGTCCTCTGGGACGTGGTGCGTCGTGAAGAGGGAAGGCTGCTGAGCACTCGTCAGTGGAGTCGCGAAGGTCACCGTGTGTCGAGTGGTGTTCTCTTCCTCCACAGTCAGAATTTCAGGCGCTGGCACATCCTGAGGCACCTTACTGGCGGACGCTTTCCGACTCCTCCTGTGCTTCAGCGGCTCTTCATCCTCATCATCATCAGGAAGATCGATAACAGTGTTGGGTGGAGCTGCGGAGAAGGGTCAGGATCAGAGATCGCGAGTCAGTCGACTAAGAATGGTATTAAGAACATAGTACCTGGATTCGAAGTTGCTGCATCCTCCATCTCGTGGTCATCGGCCCGGGCCGAGGTCTCAGAAGTAGCAGCACTGCAACTCCAAAGGATCAGTCGACTAACCTCAGCGTCGACCAAAGATAAAATTCGCACAAGAATAAGAAAATATGAGCAACACAATTACCCTGATATAGTGGGGATGGACACCTTCATCTTCGGCAGGAGCTTGGTCGGCTTCGATGAGGCCGCCCTGGGCTACTTCGGCGCCTTTTCAGTCGGCGCCGGAGAGGTGGTCCGAGGGCGCTTGGTCGACTGAGTGGCAGTCGCAACCCCCTTACCACGTTCGGTCGAAGGGTCGTGGACAAGCTTCGACCGCCTTTCTGAGCGCGGTGGAACGACCTCCTCCTCCTCTTCTTCCTCGTCCTCGATGTCATCTTCATCACCTTCATCATCATCATCGTCGTCGTCATCCCCTGCAGCATCCGAGTCCCATTCCTCTTCTTCCTGGCTCTCGCCCCCGCTCGCCTCGCCCCCGCTCGCCTCACCTTCCTCAGTCGGAGCTTGTGCCCCATTGGGCATCGAGTACAGCTCGGTGAAGGCCTAGCAGATGCCCAAACAAGGATCAGTCGACCAGTCGGCAAGGTTAGCAGAAATGAATACAACAAGGACACAATGGAAAGCAGAGCAAGTGTACCTTGTTTGGGACGCTGTTGTGGTCAAGTGGAGGAATTCTTCTGGCTCCGCGCGGGTTGTCCCTGTTCCCAGTAACGGCTACCATCCACCTTTCCAGAGTGGCGTCGTCGACTTCTTCTGGATGGACTCTAGTCTCGTCTTCGGGCCCACAGTACAACCACATGCAGTGGCTCCGGAACTGGAGAGGCTGGATGCGACGCTTGAGGAAAACCTCCAAGAGGTCCATGCCTGTCACACCCTCCCGAACCAGCTGCACCACGCGCTCCATCAACATCTTCACGTCGGCTTTCTCCTCCGGAATCAGCTTCAGAGGGGAGGGCTTGTTCACTCGGTCCATGGTGAACGGAGGGAGTCCACTCGACTGCCCTGGCGTCGACTGGACCTGGCAGTAGAACCAAGTCGACTGCCAGCCTCTGACGGACTCGGGAAAGGACATGGGCGGGAAGGTGCTATTATTCCTCACCTGAATCCCCAGGCCCCCACACATTTGGACGACTCGGGTCTTCTCATCCCCTGGGCTCGCCTTCTTCACGGTCTGAGAGCGACACGTGAAGATACGTTTGAACAAGCCCCAGTGCGGTCGACAGCCCAAGAAACCCTCACACATGGACACGAATGCAGCAAGATAGGCAATGGAGTTTGGGGTAAAATGGTGGAGCTGCGCTCCAAAGAAATTCAAGAAGCCACGGAAGAAAATGCTTGGCGGCAAGGAAAACCCGCGGTCGACATGAGTGGCCAGAAGCACACACTCACCCTCTTCTGGCTGTGGCTGCCACTCCTTCCCCAGCAACCTCGCAGCTCCGTGAGGGATCAAGCCCTCGTTGGCCATGTCGAGGAGGTCCTTCTCCGTGATGGTCGACTGGATCCAGTCTCCTTGGACCCAGCCTTTCGGCAGGCGGGATCTGGACGAGGACCCTCTGCGGCTGGTGGATCTCCCCTTCGCCTTCTCCGTCGCCGACGCCTTCTTGGCACGCTCCAGCGCCGCCGTCTTTTCCTTGGCCATGGTCGCCGGTGAGATGCACGAAGGGAAGTGGTGCGGGGGCAAGGGCAAGCACGCTGAGCAGGGAGGAAGGAAGCAGAGGGAGAGAGGGAGAATGCTGAGGCGCAGCGCAGAAATCCTCGCCGGGCACATTTATAAGGCCCCTTCCGAGTGGCTGACATGTGGGCCCGGTCGATCTAATCATATCTGGGAGCAGTTATGAGGACTGGATACGTGGCGAAAAAGGCGGTGCGGAGATCGAGGCGTCTACGCCCCGTCCCATCCGAATGCCGCGGTCTGCCCCGCTTCGCGCGCGCCCCCAAATTTCGCACCCCGCAGAATCTGCGAGCAACAAATCAGTCTGTCAGACGCGGTGTTTCCGGCGATCCGTCGCTCGGAGATCGTCGAAGCTCGAAAGATCACTCGACGCAAAAATAGAATGGATCGAGTCGACCGAAGACAAATTGCTCCCTGTCAACGAAGAGATTCTTTGATCCAGAGCAGCGCACAACTAGAGCGCAAAGGTTAATCGGAAACGACATCAACTCCTTCTTCACTCGAAGCCTCAATCCATTCGGGGGCTAATGATAGGGTTATATACCTAGGGTAGGGTCACGGACCTGTTCCAAGTAACTTACCCTAGGACATCCCTAGAAGAGGTCGCCTTCCAGTCGACCAACGAGGACTCACTCGACCAACGAGGACTCACTCGACTGGCCTGAAGGACTCGACCACGAAGACTCACTCGACCACCAGGAGGTCAAGAGGCACTCTGCACCACAACAGTCTGTAATTAAGTAGACTTTATGATAGTAAAGGCACTTTATGTGGGGCGTTACCAGTAACGCCCCAGACTTAACTCACCTTAAACCCTCTCCTACGTGGGCTGGCTGGGGTCCTGGCGCACTCTATATAAGCCACCCCCCTCCACAGGCAGAGGGGTTCGGCACCTTGTAATCTATACATTCATAATCCACTCGACCGCCTCCGGGCTCCGAGACGTAGGGCTGTTACTTCTTCCGAGAAGGGCCTGAACTCGTACATCCTTTGTGCTTACAACCTCTCCATAGCTAGAACCTTGCCTCTCCATACCTACCCCCCACTCTACTGTCAGGCTTAGAACCACGACATCGGGGGTTTCTCCTGCGATGGGAGTATGCAGGGCATCCATGTTCCTGCGGTGAAGTTCTTCTCTTTGCAGAGAGTCGAGTGGCTCAGGCTGGTACTCTTCGTGGTCTCGTGCGGGGTCGCCTCCGTCGCCTGCCCCACCATCACGGGCGAAGCCAGGGGGGCTGCGAGGCCCATCGACCATCAGGATTTCCGCCGCTGGATCGCTGCTATCGCATTCGGATGCAGTCTCTACGGAGCCAGTCGACAGATCGAACAGGCCGTAGAGAGATTCGTCGGGCTCGATTGCCGCAACTTGGGTGGTGGCCGTCTGGCGAGCCACCGCGTGTCTGACCCACCGTTGAAGCCTCGACCGACCCAAGCGCTTGCGATGGCAGGAGACCGGGAGGGTGGTCGATAGGGGAGTCGACCGATATGGGGTCGACGGTTGCCGCAGCAGAACGCCGCGGACACATGCGCGAAAATGCGTCGCACCGCGGACGGGGAGCGCATCGACGTCGAGTGGAGCCTCCTGGAGCCAGGCGGAGTCGTCGGCGACGAAGGTGAGAGCACCGAGACGAATCTCTCAACCCTCGACCAAAACTCCAGCAGCTACCATGATGAAAGTACTCGGAAGAATCGCAACTTCTCCACAAAATCGCTAAAACACCGGCCCCACGGTGGACGCCAACTGTCGTGGATCTAAATCTGACAGTAGAGTGGGGGTGGGTATGGAGAGGCAAGGTCCTAGCTATGGAGAGGTTGTAAACACAAGAGATGTGCGAGTTCAGGCCCTTCTCGGAGGAAGTAAAAGCCCTACGTCTCGGAGCCCGGAGGCGGTCGAGTGGATTATGTGTATATGGATTACAGGGTGCCGAACCCCTCTGCTTGTGGAGGGGGGTGGCTTATATAGAGTGCGCCAGGACCCCAGCCAACCCACGTAATGAAGGGTTTAAGGTACATTAAGTCCGGGGCGTTACTGGTAACGCCCCACATAAAGTGTCTTTACTATCATAAAGTCTACTCAATTACAGACCGTTGCAGTGCAGAGTGCCTCTTGACCTTCTGGTGGTCGAGTGAGTCTTCGTGGTCGAGTCCTTCAGGTCAGTCGAGTGAGTCCCTCGTAGGTCGACTGGAAGGTGATCTCTTCTAAGGGTGTCCTTGGGCAGGGTACTTAGATCAGGTCTGTGACCCTACCCTAGGTACATGACTCCATCAACACCCCCTTGGCCGGCCCCCTCCTCCTCCCCCCCCCTTTATATACGGAGGAGGGGGGCACCTCTAGACACACAAGTTGATCTTCGTGATCGTTCCTTAGCCGTGTGCGGTGCCCCCCTCCACCATATTCCACCTTGGTCATATCGTTGTGGTGCTTAGGCGAAGCCCTGCATCGGTAGAACATCATCATTGTCACCACTCTGTCGTGCTGACGGAACTCATCCCCGACACCCTGCTGGATCGGAGTCCGGGGATCGTCATCGAGCTAAACGTGTGCTGAACTCGGAGGTGCCATACGTTCGGTGCTTGGATCGGTCGGATCGAGAAGACGTACGACTACATCAACCGCGTTGTCATAATGCTTCCGCTTTCAGTCTACGAGGGTACGTGGACACACTCTCCCCTCTCGTTGCTATGCATCACCATGATCTTGCATGTACGTAGGAAATTTTTTGAAATTACTACGTTACCCAACAGTGGCATCCGAGCCTGGTTTTATGCGTAGATGTTATATGCACGAGTAGAACACAAGTGAGTTGTGGGTGATACAAGTCATACTGCTTACCAGCATGTCATACTTTGGTTCAGCGGTATTGTTGGATGAAGCGGCCCGGACCGACATTACGTGTACACTTACGCGAGACTGGTTTTACCGCCGTGCTTCGCACACAGGTGACTAGCGGGTGTCTGTTTCTCCAACTTTAGTTGAACCGAGTGTGGCTACGCCCGGTCCTTGCGAAGGTTAAAACAGCACTAACTTGATGAACTCTCGTTGTGGTTTTGATGCGTAGGTAAGAATGGTTCTTGATCAGCCCATAGCAGCCACGTAAAATTTGCAACGACAAAGTAGAGGACGTCTAACTTGTTTTTGCAGGGCATGTTGTGATGTGATATGGTCAAGACGTGATGCTGTATTTTATTGTATGAGATGATCATGTTTTGTAACCGAAGTTATCGGCAACTGGCAGGAGCCATATGGTTGTCGCTTTATTGTATGAAATGCAAACGCCCTGTAATTGTTTTACTTTATCACTAAGCGGTAGCGATAGTCGTAGAAGCAATAGATGGCGTAACGACAACGATGCTACGATGGAGATCAAGGTGTCGTGCCGGTGACGATGGTAATCACGACGGTGCTTCGGAGATGGAGATCACAAGCACAAGATGATGATGACCATATCATATCACTTATATTGATTGCATGTGATGTTTATCCTTTATGCATCTTATCTTGCTTTGATTGACTGTAGCATTTTAAGATGATCTCTCACTAAATTATCAAGAAGTGTTCTCCCTGAGTATGCACCGTTGTGAAAGTTCTTCATGCTGAGACACCACGTGATGATCGGGTGTGATAGGCTCTACATTCAAATACAACGGGTGCAAAACAGTTGCACATGCGGAATACTCAGGTTAAACTTGACGAGCCTAGCATATACAGATATGGCCTCGGAACACGGAGACCGAAAGGTCGAACGTGAATCATATAGTAGATATGATCAACATAGTGATGTTCACCATTGAAACTACTCCATCTCACGTGATGATCGGACATGGTTTAGTTGATTTGGATCACGTGATCACTTAGATGACTAGAGAGATGTCTGTCTAAGTGGGAGTTCTTAAGTAATATGATTAATTGAACTTAAATTTATCATAAACTTAGTACCTGATAGTATTTTTCTTGTCTATGTTTGTTGTAGATAGATGGCTCGTGTTGTTGTTCCGTTGAATTTTAATGCGTTCCTTGAGAAAGCTAAGTTGAAAGATGATGGTAGCAATTACACGGACTAGGTCCGTAACCTGAGGATTATCCTCATTGCTGCACAGAAGAATTACATCCTGGAAGCACCGCTGGGTGCCAGGCCTACTGCAGATGCAACTGACGATGTTAAGAACGTCTGGCAGAGCAAAGCTGATGACTACTCGATAGTTCAATGTGCCATGCTTTACGGCTTGGAACCGAGTCTTCAACGACGTTTTGAACGTCATGGAGCATATGAGATGTTCCAGGAGTTGAAGTTAATATTTCAAGCAAATGCCCGGATTGAGAGATATGAAGTCTCCAATAAGTTCTATAGCTGTAAGATGGAGGAGAATAGTTCTGTCGGTGAACACATACTCAAAATGTCTGGGTATAATAATCACTTGATTCAACTGGGAGTTAATCTTCCTGATGATAGTGTCATTGACAGAATTCTTCAATCACTGCCACCAAGCTACAAGAGCTTCGTGATGAACTATAATATGCAAGGGATGGACAAGACTATTCTCGAGCTCTTCACAATGCTAAAGGCTACAGAGGTAGAAATCAAGAAGGAGCATCAAGTGTTGATGGTCAATAAGACCACCAGTTTCAAGAAAAAGGGCAAAGGGAAGAAGAAGGGGAACTTCAAGAAGAACAGCTAACAAGTTGCTGCTCAAGAGAAGAAACCAAAGTCTGGACCTAAGACTGAGACTGAGTGCTTCTACTGCAAGCAGACTGGACACTGGAAGCGGAACTGCCCCAAGTATTTGGCGGATAAGAAGGATGGCAAAGTGAACAAAGGTATATGTGATATACATGTTATTGATGTGTACCTTACTAATGCTCACAGTAGTACCTGGGTATTTGATACTGGTTCTGTTGCTAATATTTGCAACTCGAAACAGGGACTACGGATTAGGCAAAGATTGTCTAAGGACGAGGTGACGATGCGCGTGGGAAATGGTTCCAAAGTCGATGTGATCGCGGTCGGCACGCTACCTCTACATCTACCATCAGGATTAGTTTTAGACCTAAATAATTGTTATTTGGTGCCAGTGTTGAGCATGAACATTATATCTGGATCTTGTTTGATGCGAGACGGTTATTCATTTAAATCATAGAATAATGGTTGTTCTATTTATATGAGTAATACCTTTTATGGTCATGCACACTTACAGAGTGGTCTATTTTTATTAAATCTCGATAGTGGTGATACACATATTCATAATGTTGAAGCCAAAAGATGTAGAGTTGATAATGATAGTGCAACTTATTTGTGGCACTGCCGTTTAGGTCATATCGGTGTAAAACGCATGAAGAAACTCCATACTGACGGACTTTTGGAATCACTTGATTATGAATCACTTGGTACTTGCGAACCGTGCCTCATGGGCAAGATGACTAAAACGCCGTTCTCCGGAACTATGGAGCGAGCAACTGATTTGTTGGAAATCATACATACTAATGTATGTGGTCCAATGAATATTGAGGCTCGCGGCGGGTATCGTTATTTTCTCACCTTCACAGATGATTTGAGCAGATATGGGTATATCTACTTGATGAACCACAAGTCTGAAACATTTGAAAAGTTCAAAGAATTTCAGAGTGAAGTGGAAAATCATTGTAACAAGAAAATAAAATTTCGATGATCTGATCGTGGAGGACAATATTTGAGTTACGAGTTTGGTTTACATTTGAAACAATGCGGAATAGTTTCGCAACTCACGCCACCCGGAACACCACAACGAAATGGTGTGTCCGAACGCCGTAATCGTACTTTACTGGATATGGTGCGATCTATGATGTCTCTTACTGATTTACCGCTATCGTTTTGGGGTTATGCTTTAGAGACGGCCGCATTCACGTTAAATAGGGCACCATCAAAATCCATTGAGACGACACCTTATGAACTGTGGTTTGGCAAGAAACCAAAGTTGTCGTTTCTTAAAGTTTGGGTTGCGATGCTTGTGTGAAGAAACTTCAACCAGATAAGCTCGAACCCAAATCGGAGAAATGTGTCTTCGTATGATACCCAAAAGAGACTATTGGGTACACCTTCTATCACCGATCTGAGGGCAAGATTTTCGTTGCTAAATTCGGATCCTTTCTAGAGAAGGAGTTTCTCTCGAAAGAAGTGAGTGGGAGGAAAGTAGAACTTGATGAGGTAACTGTACCTGCTCCCTTATTGGAAAGTAGTTCATCACAAGAACCGGTTCCTGTGACAACTACACCAATTAGTGAGGAAGCTAATGATATTGATCATGAAACTTCAGATCAAGTTTCTACTGAACCTCGTAGGTCTACCAGAGTAAGATCCGCACCAGAGTGGTACGGTAATCCTATTCTGGAAGTCATGTTACTTGACCATGGCGAACCTATGAACTATGAGGAAGCGATGATGAGCCCAGATTCCGCAAAATGGCTTGAAGCCATGAAATATGAGATAGGATCCATGTATGAGAACAAAGTATGGACTTTGGTTGACTTGCCCGATGATCGGCAAGCCATTGAGAATAAATGAATCTTCAAGAAGAAGACTGACGCTGATGGTAATGTAACTGTCTACAAAGCTCGACTTGTTGCAAAAGGTTTTCGACAAGTTCAAGGGGTTGACTACGATGAGACTTTCTCACCCGTAGCGATGCTTAAGTCTGTCCGAATCATGTTAGCAATTGCCGCATTTTATGATTATGAAATTTGGCAAATGGATGTCAAAACTGCATTCCTGAATGGATTTCTGGAAGAAGAGTTGTATATGATGCAACCGGAAGGTTTTGTCGATCCAAAAGGTGCTAACAAAGTGTGCAAGCTCCAGCGATCCATTTATGGACTGGTGCAAGCATCTCAGAGTTGGAATAAATGCTTTGATAGTGTGATCAAAGCATATGGTTTTATACGGACTTTTGGAGAAGCCTGTATTTACAAGAAAGTGAGTGGGAGCTTTGTAGCATTTCTGATATTATATGTAGATGACATATTGTTAATTGGAAATGATATAGAATTTCTTGATAGCATAAAGGGATACTTGAATAAAAGTTTTTCAATGAAAGACATCGGTGAAACTGCTTACATATTGGGCATCAAGATCTATAGAGATAGATCAAGACGCTTAATTGGACTTTCACAAAGCACATACCTTGATAAAGTTTTGAAAAAGTTCAAAATGGATCAGGCAAAGAAAGGGTTCTTGCCTGTATTCCAAGGTATGAAGTTGAGTCAGACTCAATGCCCAACCACAGCAGAAGATAGAGAGAAAATGAAAGATGTTCCCTATGCTTCAGCCATAGGCTCTATCATGTATGCAATGCTGTGTACCAGACCTGATGTATGCTTAGCAATAAGTTTAGCAGGGAGGTACCAAAGTAATCCAGGAGTGGATCACTGGACAGCGGTCAAGAACATCCTGAAATACCTAAGGATATGTTTCTCGTTTATGGAGGTGACAAAGAGCTAGTCATAAATGGTTACATCGATGCAAGCTTTGACACTGATCCGGATGATTCTAAATCGCAAACCGGGTACGTGTTTTTATTAAACGGTGGAGCTGTAAGTTGGTGCAGTTCTAAACAAAGCGTCGTGGCGGGATCTACATGCGAAGCGGAGTACATAGCTGCTTCAGAAGCAGCAAATGAAGGAGTCTGGATGAAGGAGTTCATTTCCGATCTAGGTGTCATACCTAGTGCATCGGGACCAATGAAGATCTTCTGTGACAATACTGGTGCAATTGCCTTGGCAAAGGAATCCAGATTTCACAAGAGGACCAAGCACATCAAGAGACGCTTCAATTCCATCCGGGACCAAGTCCAGGTGGGAGACATAGAGATTTGCAAGATACATACGGATCTGAATGTTGCAGACCCGTTGACTAAGCCTCTTCCACGAGCAAAACATGATCAACACCAAGACTCCATGGGTGTTAGAATCATTACTGTGTAATCTAGATTATTGACTCTAGTGCAAATGGGAGACTGAAGGAAATATGCCCTAGAGGCAATAACAAAGTTATTATTTATTTCCTCATATCATGATAAATGTTTATTATTCATGCTAGAATTGTATTAACCGGAAACATGATACATGTGTGAATACATAGACGAACTTAATGTCACTAGTATGCCTCTACTTGACTAGCTCATTAATCAAAGATGGTTATGTTTCCTAACCATAGACATGTGTTGTCATTTGATTAAAGAGATCACATCATTAGGAGAATGATGTGATTGACTTGACCCATTCCGTTAGCCTAGCACTTGATCGTTTAGTATGTTGCTATTGCTTTCTTCATGACTTATACAAAGTTCCTACAACTATGAGATTATGCAACTCCTGTTTACCGGAGGAACACTTTGTGTGCTACCAAACGTCACAATGTAACTGGGTGATTATAAAGGAGCTCTACAGGTGTCTCCAAAGGTAGATGTTGAGTTGGCGTATTTTGAGATTAGGTTTTGTCACTCCGATTGTCGGAGAGGTATCTCTGGTCCCTCTCGGTAATGCACATCACTATAAGCCTTGCAAGCAATGTGACCAATGAGTTGGTTACGGAATGATGCATTACGTAACCAGTAAAGAGACTTGCCGGTAACGAGATTGAACTAGGTATTGGATACCGACGATCGAATCTCGGGCAAGTAACATACCGATGACAAAGGGAACAACGTATGTTGTTATGCGGTTTGACCGATAAAGATCTTCGTAGAATATGTAGGAGCCAATATGAGCATCCAGGTTCCGCTATTGGTTATTGACCGCAGTTCTAGGTCATGTCTACATAGTTCTCGAACCCGTAGGGTCCGCACGCTTAACATTACGATGACAGTTTTATGATGAGTTTATAAGTTTTGATGTACTGAAGGTTGTTCGGAGTCCCCGATGTGATCACGGACATGACGAGGAGTCTCGAAATGGTCGAGACATAAAGATTGATATATTGGACGACTATATTCGGACACTGGAAGTGTTTCGGGTGATTTCGGAGAAAACCGGAGTGCCGGAGGGTTACCGAACCCCCCCCCCCCCCGGTAACTAATGGGCCTTGTTGGGCCCTAGTGGAGAGAGCGAGGGGCCGGCCAGGGCAAGAGGCGCGCCCCCTCCCCTTGAGTCCGAATAGGACAAGGAAGGGGGGGCGGCGCCCCCCTTGCCTTTCCCCTCTCCCACTCCTTCCTTCCCCCTCCTTCTTGGACTAGGAAAGGGAGGGGCAAACCTACTTGGAGTAGGTTTCCCCCTCCTAGGGCACGCCACCCCCTTGGCTGGCCCCCTCCTCCTCCCCCCTATATATACGGAGGAGGGGGCACCTCTAGACACACAAGTTGATCTTCGTGATCATTCCTTAGCCGTGTGCGGTGCCCCCCTCCACCATATTCCACCTCGGTCATATTGTTGCGGTGCTTAGGCGAAGCCCTGCATCAGTAGAACATCATCATCATCACCACGCCGTCGTGCTGACGGAACTCATCCTCGACACCCTGCTAGATCGGAGTTTGGGGATCGTCATCGAGCTGAACGTGTGCTGAACTCGGAGGTGTCGTACGTTCAGAGCTTGGATCGGTCAGATCAAGAAGACGTATGACTACATCAACCGCGTTGTCATAACGCTTCCACTTTCGGTCTACGAGGGTACGTGGACACACTCTCCCCTCTCGTTGCTATGCATCACTATGATCTTGCGTGTGCGTATGAATTTTTTTGAAATTACTACGTTACCCAACAGGTTTGGGAGTGGATCCCCAGTTCAAGAATGATTTTCAGCAAAGAGTATATCATGAGCTTCTCATGACCAAGTCGAAGAAGTTTGCTCCACACAAGCAGGCTAACACTGAGAGTCTACGCGACAATGATCATTTGTATCCCGGTGTGTATTCAGCTCTTGGGAGGTTGGGCCTCATTCCCTTCACCACATTCAACTATCCATACAATTAGGATCTGGTGATGCGGTTCTTTGCCACTTTGTTTTTCTCCAATGACTCTGCTCGCACCCTCACATGGATGTCCGGGACGCATCGGTGCTCTGCTCCTATGGCAAAGTTTTCTGATATCATTCCTTATCCGTTCATTGATGAAGAAGCGGCATCTGATGAGTTTGGCAGGGTTCATGAAAGTGGGCAGCGCACTAAGGATGAGATTGCAGTCGCTTACAAGCAAGAGAAGTCGTTTTTCACCGAGTCCATCAAAGACCTTGTGCCCGTCTATGACATTATGTGCCGTATCCTGAGGTATACTCTCACTCCAAAGGCCGGTGATCCCCACAACATTCAGAGTTCCATGTTGGATGTCTTTGTGTACCTGCATTAGAAGAAGAGGGTGGATGTTCTGGACTTCATATTCTATGAGCTCCGTCAGTGTGTGCAAGAGAACAAGTCCTTGATCTATGCTCTGTTCATCCAGGCGTTGATTGAGTTCATCTGCCCAGCTAAGTATATTGCTCAGTACAAGACTTCTATTCCCAGGCACAACTCCAAATGGACTCCAACTGCACCTGCTCCATATGTGATTACCAAGAAGGAGCGGAACCCTAGGCCCAAGAATCATGCCACATTCACACCCGGCATGTCCTCCACTTCACGTATCCCTCGTGGTAAGGCCACATCGGTTGGTTCTGAGGCTGTTTTTGCCAAAGGGGAGAAGAAGTCCCTATTCAAGACCTTGAGCAACATGTTCAAGATGTGCCAGTCTATCCAGCGCCGTCAGATTAAGGAGATCAATAAGGAGAAGCTTGTGAGGCGTCAGCAAAAAGCGGCAAGAGATGCAGTTGGTGAGGAGGTCGGCCTAGGGTCAGAGGACAACGACAGTGAGGCCACAACTCGGTCTTTTCCGCTCGCAGGATGGTGTTTTGATGATGATGATGATGATGATGCTTCGAGCGCTCCTCCTCTTGTCTAGTGGGTCTGTGTGTTGCCATTTTGTCTCTTTTTTGTTGTCTTGATGACAAAGGGGGAGAAGTGGTGGGTGTTGTTTTTAGTTGGCTTGAGATACTCTTATTTGCTTTCTGCTTGTGTGGTTGTGAACTACTTGCTTATGCTCGTGAGACTCTAGCTTTTATATTGAACCTTATGCAATGGTCATATCATGCTTATTATGTTGTTTATGTGTCTCATGATATTTGCTCACCACACCAATTCATGAGATCTAGGCACCGTTATAGGCTTATTATGTTGATCTCATGTCTTGACAATGATAATCTTTGGGTAGCCTCCTATGTGTGTACTTGATGCATTCTCAAGCACTCATTTTATCCGGGCACCCATATAGGGGGAGCTACCATGATCATTCATTGTCTCATGGCTATTCAAATATTCATATCCCCTATGCCATGCCCTAACCACGTTGTCATCAATGCACCAAAAAGGGGGAGATTGAAAGTCCACGTGGCACTTAAACTATATTTTGGTGTGATGACAATGTGGTTAGTTGAACTAATATTGGTTGCTAAAAGTTTATCTCAGGATATTGGTTCCTGGTGCTTTGTGATGGAGATGTCTGACCCCCCACTTAAAAAAGGTCAAAGGCGTGGTCTACCGGTGATTCAAAGGTTTTAGTTTTTGGTTTGCTTCGAGTCATAGGAAAGACCGCACTACTAAGAGGGGTTGGTGTGGATAAAAGTTGTGTGGGAATGCCATCGCCAAACCATATACATGTAGCGACCACGATCCCAATGGACCGAAGTCTGTGCTTAAGTGTCATCCCTGGATCAGTATGCTGACACACACAGTACTCGAGGAATTATAACAGAGTTCAATCACACACTTATTACATTGAGGTCCTCATAAAGAGTATCTGTTACACAAATAATATGGCTGAAGGTCATCTAAACCAAAATAACTACGGAAGCTTCAAAGATAAATGAGACCATCAACTCCAACAGCATAGCTGAGTGCATGAAAACGACCTATCGCACCTTATTCTTCGTCGGTAAAGTCTGCAACATGAGATGTTGCAGCCGTGTAGGTCAGCACATGGAATATGCTGGCAGAGTTACACTGTTGAGCAAATGAATTCAAGAAACTATATCTACATGCATATTTGGCTGGTAGAGGCTCTAAGTTTAATGTTTTGCATAAAGCTAATTTTTCCCTACAACAAAGGAATAAATTTTATTTACTACAAAGTTATACCAATATTTGAGAAGGTTCCTCCAACTCAAATCCCACAATTAAACAGGTATCATCATTAAACACAATTCATTTAATTAAAGAGTGACGAGATCAACAATAATATCCACTTCTAGATACTCAAGATGACCATAACCGGGGACACGGCTAACCATGATTAGTTTATACACTCTGCAGAGGTTGCACACTTTTCCCCACAAGACTCGACCACATCCATGATCGGAAGATCGAGACATAGTCTTTCTGAAGCATTAACTCTCTACTCTGGGTAGACCGGTACACCTACTTTCACCTACATCTGCTAGTCCACCTCTTCAAGAGCTCACACAACTTACTCAACTATGCCAGAGCCCATAATGGCTTGTGGCTGCACACGGAAGTTTCTAGGTAGGAAATATCATATGATCCCTTTGAGCCTGGGTGGCGAACCGAGGAAAAATCACACGGGTACTCCGGGATTTCCCAATGGGCAAGCACTAGTTTCTCCAGGTGCCCCAACCAATCCACCCAGATGTGTATTAAAGTTGCCACCTTAATGTTATCCAAAAATTATAATCTCACAACTTCCATGTACATCACGATCCAATCCCCGGCTACAAGCATGGCTAAGCAATAAATGAGCATAACATATATTCCCGAGGTGATCAAAGGTAATAGGTTCTTACCTCAAGTACTACAACCAAATCCACATGTTCCCAATCCTACTCATGCAAATATTTGAGGGGCAAACTAATGCATAGTAAAAATTGAGTATTAAAGAGTATGATCAAAGTGTAACTTGCTTTGCTGACGATCGGAAAATGCTAGAGATTCGTAGTAACAAGCTTCTCACTCCAGAAAATCTAGCGTAAACAAACAATAGCTTACATAAGCAACCAAGCAAACGATGCAAAAGGGAAATCGAGAAAAGATCCAAATAAAACTCAAAACAAGCAAATAACTAATCAAAACAGAAAAATATTCTAACAACATTTTATTTATGTGAAATAGATCTTAACAGTAGGTACATGTGATTAGCTACGATTTGCAAAAAGAATCAACTCAAACGGGGCTACGAAACTCAAGATACAAACAAAACAAGATCAAATACTAATATGAACTAAACTCAAATTTTAAATTGTCAAAATTATGTTCAAGTTGGTTTACTGGATAGAGAGGAATGTACTGAAGATTTAGGCATTGGTTTCATCGAATTTGGACAAACGAGCTAAAAGTTGTGCTAGTTTGAAGATCAGAGGCTAATCTGCGATAAAACTATTCGCGGATAGATCCCTGGCCGAAAATTAAACTAAAAAGGAAAAAGCCTATCGGACGAACGTCCGCTAACAGAGACTAACGACGAAATCATTCGTTAACAGATCTAAATGGGTGAATGTTCGCTATTTAGTCTAACTAATAAAATAAACCAATCTAATTAACTAAACCGAAAAAACCAGATCGGTTTTTTACCGGTCCTCGGCCGAAGGCGGCGGGCGAGTTAACGGCGAGGCGGGGCGGTCGGTGGTAGGGCTTGGCGCGGCGGGACAGGGGCTCCGGCGAGGCGTGGTGGTCGGCGGCGGCGCCAGCAGCTGCAGCAAGTTGTCAAGCATGCTTGGTTTGGTTAACTGTCTAATCTTCTATTAGGAGTATGTTATATTGTGCAATGTGGTGCTCAGTTAACGTTTGGTTCATTTGTTATGGTGTTTTGTTAACTGTTTGGTTCAATTCTTCAATGTGATGTTCAATTGTTGTGTGTGCATTCTGTTATTGTATACCATGTGAGAAATAAATTGAATTTGGCTATACTAAATACATGAGAAACAAATACAATTGCTATGTTTCCAAGTTGTTAAGCATGCTTGGTTTGTGTGACACCCCAAAAATTTGGCCTTGTTTTAATGAATTAAAATTTTTGCCAGGAATTAAAACTTTGGATTTCTGAGCTCCATTTTGATTTTTAAATCATTTCCTTCCCTGTTATGATGAGTTTTTCCCAAAGAGAAAACTTTTCAAATATGTTATTGGACTTGTTTAACCTCTCAAGAAAAACTTTCCTTTTATCAGTGTAACTAATTAAATAATTAAGTTGCTTGATCTTTATTTTCTTGAAAATGGTTTTTCAAGGTTAAATGGCCATATTTGAACTACAACCATTTGATAAATTCACTTAAAATTCCAACCAAAATTTGGAGATGTCATGTGATGTTTTTAAATCACTTTTATGCAAAAATATATTTCATTCATGAAATATTTTGAGCCCTACACTCAATTTTTCTTCTCTGGTCCAGAGTGCATTTTGCACTGCAACCCATTTAAATATTTCTTTAAAACTTCTACCAAAATTAGGGGAGGTCAGTAGGAGCATAAGATTCCACTTTGTGCAAAAAACCTAGTGCTGTTCTTTGAAAATTTTGAGTGAATCAACCTCATCTTCCAGTCTGGACCAACTTGATGGTTTGTACAGCAACCACCATTTTTACTTGCTCTTTAACCCTTGATTATTTCTCCTACTTGTAGTCCCCCATGTTAAACCCTTAAGTCCAGGAGAATGCACCTTTTGGATCATTTTTGGTTCATGAAATAATGCTATTTATTTCCTGTCCAGAATTGAAGTTTTGTAAAACTTACACTAGCAAGTTTCTGCTTTTGGCCAACTAACCTCACCACCCTCGTGTACATCTAAAGAGACCACCATCTGGAGTTTTTGGCCACTCCAAGACCTGCCTAAGTGCCCTTAGCATTTTGTCAAACACCTTATGGGCATGATCTGTTTTGACATGAGTTTTGGCATTGCACTGTGAACCTAATCCCCTGACCAAACCAGCTTGTCCACTGATCTCCTTGCAAGCCCAAACCTAGACCTGTTAACCCCCAGCCTCAACCGCGACTCCTAGCATGCTCGGGCATTTCGTCGAGCACACTCAGTGCGTGCACTGGACGCGCCCAGAGCGCGCGTATTGCATGATGCCGCGCCCGAGCCGACACGCTGGCCCCCCTGGCTTTGGCCCACACGGCAGCACCTCGCCACGCACTCCCCGCCTCGCAGCATCACGCCAAACCACCCTGGCACGCTACAGCACCGCCGCCAGGGCGTTCTTGGCGGCACTTCGGCGTCCGCAGTGGCTCCAGCCACGGGCAGTGCCGCCCAAGCCTCGCCCGCTCGCCATCTGGCCCCTCAGTGCGAGCTCATCCGCAGGCGTGTTTGCTAGCCCTCGTCGCCGCCACGTCGCCCTAGCTACAGAGAGGCGGTTCGCCGGAGAGCTTATCCACGGCCGCCGCGGAACCGCCTTGCCACGCAATAAAAAGGGACCCCGAGCCCCTCTGAGCACGCACGCAACCTCAGGCTACCCCCGTGGAACCCCCATAGCCCGCAATCGCCAGGGAAACGCCGCCTTCTTCATCTCCGGCAACTCCTGCCGCCGCCACTGTCTCGTTCACTCCGGCGCCACCAGGGCTTCCCCCTCTCCATTCTCTTCACCAAGAACCCCTCTTTCCTTCCAGGAACTCAACCCCCTACTTGATTTTGATCGGGAGCCATCGCCGCCACAAAACCACTTCGCCACCGAGGCCTCCTCCGCCGCAAAGCTCGCCGCCGGCAGCTCCCTCCGTCCCCACCGGCCTGGCAACCACCGGGATGACCGCACTGGAGTGGCGCATCCATCCCCGCCCTTGGGGCCCCGCGAGGAGCCGCCAGTCGCCGGCGACGATCGCCGGAGCTCCGCCTCCGCTCGGGACAGAGGAAGGAGAGGGAGAGAGACTAGTCAAACCTGACTAGTGGGCCCCGTGGACCCACTGTCAGTGACCCACTCCGCCGCCACGCGTGTTTAAGTGAAGACGTAATCCACCCAGTACGTTTTCCCCGCTCCGAAAGAGTATTTCTATCTGAAACGTTTTCTTTTCTATTTTATTTTAAAAACAGATTTGACCAAATCTTTGACTGGCTATAACTTTTTAAATATAACTCCAAATGAGTTGATTCTTTTTCCTACCTCTCTCAAATTTCACCTAGTTTATTTTAAGATTTATTTGAAAAAATTCAGAACAACTTTTGGTGCTGTTTTTATTTTGTGTGTTAATTCTTTTATATTGCTAAAATAGGATTTTTGAAGAGAGGAGAAATGTTTCAAGTTTTGGAGTGCACCCTGCCTTTCCACACATTGAAGGCAAGCATTCTGAATCCCGGCATAATATTTTTTTTGGTGTGATCGTGGATACATTTATAACACCACCGCATTTCAAAGGACTCGTTATTTCATGTGGTATGATCATATGCATGAGTGCATATTAGTGATTTCCAGGCTGTTGGAAATGAACACACTTGTGATGATAATCACCCTCATGTGCCTTGCATGCATACCGGCAGGAACCCGGGAAAACCTCTGCCTTGGGTAGGCATGAGTTTGTCGCCGGTCTCCGTCGGGACGGTTATGTCTGGTATGGCATGGTAAGGTGATATGAGCAGTGACTCTGTTGGTTGAAATATATTCGTTATACTAACCATGCAGGGAATACCTAAACCTCCTGAGTCGACCGTAGATCGAGTCTTGTGCCAGTAACCCCCATACTTGTTTCGTACTACCACTCGTCTCTACAGCAAGTAGAGTACGGTTCAGTAAGTTGTCAACCTTTTTCTAGCACACACCGTACAGAGAGGCCATGGTGGAAGATACCGGTTGTAGCTGGTAGGCAGGCCACCTGGTCCGGGGGCATGGGTGTTTCCGGTTGGGACCGAGAGGGGAGGCCACCCCTTAGAGCGCGCGATATAAATTTGATCCCATGCTACGCGAGGTTGTAGCCTCCCCACTTAGAGTTTGCTTAACAGGTGTCGTGGGTGGTTCCATACACGTGTGAGTTAAGCTGGTGTGTGCAAGTTAGGTGGTTTTCAACAAAAAGGCCGTAGACGGAATTAGTCCCGATGGACTAAAGAAATCCGTTACTCGTGGGTAAAGAGTACACCCTCTGCAGAGAATAAACCTATTCGAATAGCCGTGTCCATGGTTAAGGATTACAGTCTGGGATGGGTCAGGTGTCGGTCTTAGTGTCGGTCTTCGGAGGTGAAACGGTTAACCAGAAATGGAATTACTACCCGTGACTTGTGATAACTACGATTATTATTATTGTTGACTAACCCGTGATATTATTGTTATTATCGAGTATCTCTGGGATGGTTCTACCTCCGGGATATTCACTATGATTGGTTATTTTAAAGCCCTTTTTGTGGTGTCGCTCAGACGCCCGACTGTGGCATTTCTTTTAAAGCCCTTTATGTGGTGTCGCTCAGACGCCCGACTGTGACATTTCTTTTAAAGCCCTTTATGTGGTGTCACTCAGACGCCCGACTGTGGCATTTCTTTTAAAGCCCTTTTTGTGGTGTCGCTCAGACGCCCGACTGTGGCATTTCTTTTAAAACCCTTTATGTGGTGTCGCTCAGACGCCCGACTGTGGCATTTCTTTTAAAGCCCTTTATGTGGTGTCGCTCAGACGCCCGACTGTGGCATTTCTTTTAAAGCCCTTTATGTGGTGTCGCTCAGACGCCCGACTGTGGCATTTCTTTAAAGCCCTTTATGTGGTGTCGCTAAGACGCCCGACTGTGGCATTGCTTGTTATTTGTTTCATAAATTTTTATACTACCATGTTATTGCGTTTTTATAAATAACTTGCTTGCACGCATCAGAGTTTCATTTATCTTTTGTGACTGACGTCATGAGCATAAAATATTTTTAGCACATCATTGTTATATTATACCTGTGTTCATAATGTTTGCGAGTACATTCAAAGTACTCACTGGCTTGTCCCTGGCTATTGTCTTGGCCAGATTTTCTTGCTCGGAGAGGAGCGACGCGATGCCAGCCCCGGAACCCACGCAATGGAGATAGCAGCCTCGTGAAGATAGGAGTTAACCTGGTCAGCTGTTCCTGTGGGAAATGGAGCCCCATAGACACTGATGTTTCACAGACCGCTTCCGCCATCAACCACTAGAAACCGTTTGTTGTACTCACAGGCCAGAATGGTCTTGTACTACATATGTTGTATTCTGCTTGGAATTTCTGTATCAAGTTGGAGCCTCATCAGCTAACAGTAATCCTGGGGCTGATGAGCACGACGGTCTTTTCTGGAAATTTATGTCCGGAGAACCGGTCGTGACAGACTTGGTATCAGAGCCAGGCTGACCATTGGCTAATCCTATCTTAGCCAGGTCAATAAACTTAGGCAAACCAACCCACTAGACCTTAGCCAAACCCCAGCCAAGCTTCTCGTGCAAGATAGCCACACAGTGACCCAACACCTTTTGGCAGTCGGTGCCCAACCTATCAACCTAACCTGTCACTCATGCGCCAGTGACCGGCCCCTAAATAGTCCTTTCTCGCAAGCGTGCGAAGGAAGACTCCGCCCCCTTTTTCCTATAAAAGGGCACGCTAGTCCCAACACAGCACATCACAGCCTCTACCCCCAAACCAAGCTACAATGCCTGGACCCATAGTGCACAACGAGACCACAGCAACCAACCTTGGAGGTTTTGTGACCATACTCGCAAACCTCACCCGTCGTGCCTATGCGTTAGAAGAGCCACCAGAATATGTCGTGTATCAAGGACCCATGAGCGGTGAAGACCGTCAATTCTGGGCCACTGTGCACATCTACGGTAGGGGTCTAGCACCCGAGCGCCCCTACAGGTTCACTGGAAGGACAACTTCCTTTGAGTGACAAGCCATCCAGCTAGCCGCTCGAGAGGCTATAGTTCATCTCAGGCACTTGTCGCCCAGAGTTAACTGTCGCTCGTTCCACTACTACCCCAGACGTGAAGGGTATGGTAGACCACCCCAAGTTGCCAACGGAGATCACGAGACGGACCCCGCATTGTTGCACCTAGTGCGCTATGTAAGTGCACTAGAGGCACTGTTCGACCAGATCACTATTGATCTAATCACAGCTCGTGCAGAGCTGGTTCGTCGAGCTCCGACGAGAGCAGAAAACGAGCCCAACGCCGACAACCCAGTCGTGCTGTTTGGACACCCGATCGAGTCCCTGAGGCCTGCCCCAGCCATCGGCCAAGGTGCTGCGATAACCCCAGAGGTGCTTCGTCGCATATTGGGAGCACACTCCAACGGGGTTGTGGCCAACAATCCCCGCGATGGTCATCATCACTACCCCGACCCTGCAGTTCCTCCGCCATCTCCGACTAATCCCGGCAGTGAGACACGTGGAGAAGCCTCGACATCCACCAGGCACGCCCGTTTAGACATAAACGAGGTAGACTAAGCCGTGTGAGTAGCACCGAGTTTCAGTGTATCCTCGCTTTGTAATCATGCGACCGTGTATATTAACGCAGCCTGTCGTTGTGCCTCTGTTTTAATAGTGGCCTTGCATTTTTGGTCAGCGCATAGTTGCATATTTTTCCGGGAACAACTACCAAAACCAACCCGACGACAACCACAGTAACACGTCTCTTTATGAGATATGTGTATCTCTGACACTGACCCGACCTTTGGAGCTAAGCTGGCAAATTTATTACCTTTCACCACGGTAAAACGATCCGGCTCCATTGCTATATAAAGGCCACCTTGTGACCTTACCCAGCAACCCCCACTTTGTGCACCACACTCGCACTTTTTCCTGTCATGCCGAGCCCCAGCATTCATCTGAGAACCCCAGATGCAACCCCAGGTAGCTTTGTCAAAATATTGTGGGATTTTACCCGCAGTACCATGGGTTCTACCCAGCCACCTCAGTACGAGCTGTTCAAATCAAGGATCACCCCATCCACCTCGGAATATTGGGCAGCAGTACACATCCCTCCCGTAGACTCCAATCAAGATCCAACGGAAGTTTCCTTCGTGGGGAAATCTATGCCAACCCCACACCTGGCCATAGAAGCTGCTGCGAAAGAAGCGATTGCTCGTCTTCGATCCGCAGTACCCTATGCCCGCGAACGGGGATATTATTACTTTCCGAGTCGTGCAGCACCCGGAGAAGTAACATCTTTTCCCGGTGGACGTATTGAGAGAGACCCAGTTCTGGCCAACCTTATCCAGTACATCATTGCTCAAGAGCATTTGAACCAGCGAGTGATGGATTATCTCCAGAGCCTCGCAGATTTAAATCCTCAGATTGCCATCGGCAGACCACTGAGACCCGACCCGGAGAGACGCATACATCGACTGGTCAATCCACTTCCTCCGATAGAAGAGGAGTGTATTCCTTTACCAGAGACATTTTATCAGGACCCCGTCCAGTTACCGTTTTCATTTTAGACGTCACTACTGTATTTGTTTTTGCAGCATTTATATTTGCGTGTATCTTATGCATGGTACCCCAAATTTGTGCGACGAGTCAATTATTTTGGCTTCTACTAATGTGTGTAGTTTTTGTTGTGGTTTATGCTCCTTTAAATTAACTGTTTTTCCCTCGCAAAATCCTGGAGTGAGATTTCTTTTCCCTGAGTTGCTACACCTGCCCCTTCTCACGACATGGATTAATTAATTTCACACAGCCCCACGCAGCAGACTCACAACCATAATCATTCGGACACATACACTGTTTGCAAAACCTTGCAACGGTGTTACATCCAGCTAATCACCCCCTAACAACAGTTAGCACCCGGCACACTCCATCTACTCCTCATGATCACCACCACCGCGGAGAGCCAACACCCGAGCCGCAGCGTCGCGACACTCGTCGAAGATCATCGCGCACAGGAGCACAGAGAGCCCCAGCAGTGTCGCCAGCCCTCCGCATATCAGGATCACAAACCAGTCCGGCATCGCCTCCGCCATTAGAGCCTCACCCGAGCTTCTGTAAGCAGTAATGGAGAAAGGAGGAGGAGAAGTGAGGCCAGGTGTGAGGAAGAAGAGAGAGGCACCCCGACCGTTTTATAGCTCGAGCTCGGTGTACGGTGGGCGAAGTCCACCAACGCCGCTCGTCGCCGAACGCCGGTGTTCGGAGTCGAATCCGCGAGCAGTGCCGACAGCGCGCTGGCCCGCGAGGTGAGTGCACGCTGCACCGGCAGCTAGCACGCCGCGCACTACCACGGTACGGCCTAGATGCCCTACGCATTAGGCATCGCCGGTGGAGAAAGCGCGAGAAAGCGCGCGGGAGAGAGGAGGTAGAAGGAAGAACCAGAGGGAGAAGAGGAGACTGACAGTGGACCCCGGGTCCACCTGTCAGCCAGAGGGAGCACTGTGCTCTCGGGTACGACCAGCGTATATTTAAATTTAGGAGTTATTCTAAATTTATATCCAGCGTAGAAATCACACGTTTTTGTCCCGAACCGTAGACTCTTCCACGCAGCACCAGTTTTCACACTGTGGTTTTTCACCACTTATTGCCCTCTCACTAGAGCCACATCTTTATTGCGTAATATTTTCTTAACATGGCTTTTAGCAAATCTCGAGGACGAGATTTTTCTTAAGGGGGATAGTATTGTGACACCCCAAAAATTTGGCCTTGTTTTAATGAATTAAAATTTTTGCCAGGAATTAAAACTTTGGATTTCTGAGCTCCATTTTGATTTTTAAATCATTTCCTTCCCTGTTATGATGAGTTTTTCCCAAAGAGAAAACTTTTCAAATATGTTATTGGACTTGTTTAACCTCTCAAGAAAAACTTTCCTTTTATCAGTGTAACTAATTAAATAATTAAGTTGCTTGATCTTTATTTTCTTGAAAATGGTTTTTCAAGGTTAAATGGCCATATTTGAACTACAACCATTTGATAAATTCACTTAAAATTCCAACCAAAATTTGGAGATGTCATGTGATGTTTTTAAATCACTTTTATGCAAAAATATATTTCATTCATGAAATATTTTGAGCCCTACACTCAATTTTCTTCTCTGGTCCAGAGTGCATTTTGCACTGCAACCCATTTAAATATTTCTTTAAAACTTCTACCAAAATTAGGGGAGGTCAGTAGGAGCATAAGATTCCACTTTGTGCAAAAAACCTAGTGCTGTTCTTTGAAAAATTTGAGTGAATCAACCTCATCTTCAGTCTGGACCAACTTGATGGTTTGTACAGCAACCATGTTTTTACTTGCTCTTTAACCCTTGATTATTTCTCCTACTTGTAGTCCCCCATGTTAAACCCTTAAGTCCAGGAGCATGCACCTTTTGGATCATTTTTGGTTCATGAAATAATGCTATTTATTTCCTGTCCAGAATTGAAGTTTTGTAAAACTTACACTAGCAAGTTTCTGCTTTTGGCCAACTAACCTCACCACCCTCGTGTACATCTAAAGAGACCACCATCTGGAGTTTTTGGCCACTCCAAGACCTGCCTAAGTGCCCTTAGCATTTTGTCAAACACCTTATGGGCATGATCTGTTTTGACATGAGTTTTGGCATTGCACTGTGAACCTAATCCCCTGACCAAACCAGCTTGTCCACTGATCTCCTTGCAAGCCCAAACCTAGACCTGTTAACCCCCAGCCTCAACCGCGACTCCTAGCATGCTCGGGCATTTCGTCGAGCACACTCAGTGCGTGCACTGGACGCGCCCAGAGCGCGCGTATTGCACGATGCCGCGCCCGAGCCGACACGCTGGCCCCCCTGGCTTTGGCCCACACGGCAGCACCTCGCCACGCACTCCCCGCCTCGCAGCATCGCGCCAAACCACCCTGGCACGCTACAGCGCCGCCGCCAGGGCGTTCTTGGCGGCACTCCGGCGTCCGCAGTGGCTCCAGCCACGGGCAGCGCCGCCCAAACCCCTCCCGCTCGCCACCTGGCCCCTGGAGCAGTGCGAGCTCATCCGCATCCATGTCCGCTAGCGCTCGTCGCCGCCACGATGCCCTGCTGCTACAGAACGTCGGTTCGCCGGAAGCTTATCCACGGCCGCCGCGGAACCGCCTTGCCTCGCTTATAAATGGACGCCCCGGGCCGTTCCCGCACACGGGCAACCTTAGGCCACCCCAATGACGCTTCCCCAGCTCGCCAATCGACCCAGGAGAGCTTCCTTCCTCATCTCCGGCAACTCCTGCCGCCGCCACCGCCCCGGCCAATCCGGCACCTCCAGTACTTCCCCCTCTCCGTTCTCTTCACCAAGAACCCCTCTTTCCTTCCAGGAACTCAACCCCCTGCTTGATTTTGATCGGGAGCCATCGCAGCCACAAAACCACTTCGCCACCGAGGCCTCCTCCGCCGCAAAGCTCGCCGCCGGCAGCTCCCTCCGTCCCCACCGGCCTGGCAACCACCGGGATGACCGCACTGGAGTGGCGCATCCATCCCCGCCCTTGGGGCCCCGCGAGGAGCCGCCAGTCGCCGGCGACGATCGCCGGAGCTCCGCCTCCGCTCGGGACAGAGGAAGGAGAGGGAGAGAGACTAGTCAAACCTGACTAGTGGGCCCCGTGGACCCACTGTCAGTGACCCACTCCGCCGCCACGCGTGTTTAAGTGAAGACGTAATCCACCCAGTACGTTTTCCCCGCTCCGAAAGCGTATTTCTATCTGAAACGTTTTCTTTTCTGTTTTATTTTAAAAACAGATTTGACCAAATCTTTGACTGGCTATAACTTTTTAAATATAACTCCAAATGAGTTGATTCTTTTTCCTACCTCTCTCAAATTTCACCTAGTTTATTTTAAGATTTATTTGAAAAAATTTCAGAACAACTTTTGGTGCTGTTTTTATTTTGTGTGTTAATTCTTTTATATTGCTAAAATAGGATTTTTGAAGAGAGGAGAAATGTTTCAAGTTTTGGAGTGCACCCTGCCTTTCCACACATTGAAGGCAAGCATTCTGAATCCCGGCATAATATTTTTTTGGTGTGATCGTGGATACATTTATAACACCACCGCATTTCAAAGGACTCGCTATTTCATGTGGTATCATCATATGCATGAGTGCATATTAGTGATTTCCAGGCTGTTGGAAATGAACACACTTGTGATGATAATCACCCTCATGTGCCTTGCATGCATACCGGCAGGAACCCGGGAAAACCTCTGCCTTGGGTAGGCATGAGTTTGTCACCGGTCTCCGTCGAGACGGTTATGCCTGGTATGGCATGGTAAGGTGATATGAGCAGTAACTCTGTTGGTTGAAATATATTCGTTATACTAACCATGCAGGGAATACCTAAACCTCCTGAGTCGACCGTAGATCGAGTCTTGTGCCAGTAACCCCCATACTTGTTTCGTACTACCACTCGTCTCTACAGCAAGTAGAGTACGGTTCAGTAAGTTGTCAACCTTTTTCTAGCACACACCGTACAGAGAGGCCATGGTGGAAGATACCGGTTGTAGCTGGTAGGCAGGCCACCTGGTCCGGGGGCATGGGTGTTTCCGGTTGGGACCGAGAGGGGAGGCCACCCCTTAGAGCGCGCGATATAAATTTGATCCCATGCTACGCGAGGTTGTAGCCTCCCCACTTAGAGTTTGCTTAACAGGTGTCGCGGGTGGTTCCAGACACGTGTGAGTTAAGCTGGTGTGTGTAAGTTAGGTGGTTTTCAACAAAAAGGCCATAGACGGAATTAGTCCCGATGGACTAAAGAAATCCGTTACTCGTGGGTAAAGAGTACACCCTCTGCAGAGAATAAACCTATTCGAATAGCCGTGTCCATGGTTAAGGATTACAGTCTGGGATGGGTCAGGTGTCGGTCTTAGTGTCGGTCTTCGGAGGTGAAACGGTTAACCAGAAATGGAATTACTACTCGTGACTTGTGATAACTATGATTATTATTATTGTTGACTACCGTGATATTATTGTTATTATCGAGTATCTCTGGGATGGTTCTACCTCCGGGATAATCACTATGATTGTTTCTTTTAAAGCCCTTATGTGGTGTCGCTCAGACGCCCGACTGTGGCATTTCTTTTAAAGCCCTTTATGTGGTGTTGCTCAGACGCCCGACTGTGGCATTTCTTTTAAAGCCCTTTATGTGGTGTCGCTCAGACGCCCGACTGTGGCATTTCTTTTAAAGCCCTTTATGTGGTGTCGCTCAGACGCCCGACTGTGGCATTTCTTTTAAAGCCCTTTATGTGGTGTCGCTCAGACGCCCGACTGTGGCATTTCTTTTAAAGCCCTTTATGTGGTGTCGCTCAGACGCCCGACTGTGGCATTTCTTTTAAAGCCCTTTATGTGGTGTCGCTCAGACGCCCGACTGTGGCATTTCTTTTAAAGCCCTTTATATGGTGTCGCTCAGACGCCTGACTGTGGCATTTCTTTTAAAGCACTTTATGTGGTGTCGCTAAGACGCCCGACTGTGGCATTGCTTGTTATTTGTTCCATAAATTTTTATACTACCATGTTATTGCATTTTTTTAAATAACTTGCTTGCACGCATCAGAGTTTCATTTATCTTTTGTGACTGACGTCATGAGCATAAAATATTTTTAGCACATCATTGTTATATTACACCTGTGTTCATAATGTTTGCGAGTACATTCAAAGTACTCACTGGCTTGTCCCTGGCTATTGTCTTGGCCAGATTTTCTTGCTCGGAGAGGAGCGACGCGATGCCAGCCCCGGAACCCACGCAATGGAGATAGCAGCCTCGTGAAGATAGGAGTTAACCTGGTCAACTGTTCCTGTGGGAAATGGAGCCCCATAGACACTGATGTTTCACAGACCGCTTCCGCCATCAACCACTAGAAACCGTTTGTTGTACTCACAGGCCAGAATGGTCTTGTACTACATATGTTGTATTCTGCTTGGAATTTCTGTATCAAGTTGGAGCCTCATCAGCTAACAGTAATCCTGGGGCTGATGAGCACGACGGTCTTTTCTGGAAATTTATGTCCGGAGAACCGGTCGTGATAGTTTGGTTAACTGTCTGATCTTCTATTAGGAGTATGCTATATTGTGCAATGTGGTGCTCAGTTAACGTTTGGTTCATTTGTTGTGGTGTTTAGTTAATTGTTTGGTTCAATTCTGCAATGCGATGTTCAATTGTTGTGTGTGCATTCTGTTATTGTATGCCATGTGAGAAATAAATCGAATTTGGCTGTACTAAATACATGAGAAACAAATACAATTGTTATATTTCCAAGTTGTTAAGCATGGTTGATTTGGTTAACTGTCTAGGCTTCTATTAGGAATATGTTATATTGTGCAATGTGGTGCTCAATTAACGGTTGGTTCATTTATTGTGGTGTTTAATTAACTGCTTGGTTCAATTCTGCAATGTGATGTTCAATTGTTGTGGCTGCATTATGTTATTGTATACTATTATACCTTGTCTTTTTAATTGCTTTGCCCCATTTCCTATATAGAGAAGATATTTATGCACATCCTTGTTTTCAGGCCTTTCCAAAACAGTTCACTGATGATTACCTCTCAAACCACATGTATGGTCAGGAGGCGAGAAAGGTATTCATACAACACCCATGGTTCAATATTGAAGTGTTCTTGAAGAGTACGAAGGATGGACGGTCAATCATCCATGGGCACTGGCCTAAAGTTGGAAAGACCTTCAACATCAATGAAGGCTAAATATTTGCCTTTCGCTTCAGCAGTTTTCCCAGTGAGATGCATCTGTCTATGTACCGTCTATGATGCTAATCTCGAAAGGTTCTAGTGTAGGGGAACGTAGCAGAAATTCAAAATTTTCCAACGAATCACCAAGATCTATCTATGGAGAAACCAGCAACGAGGGAAAGGAGAGTGCATCTACATACCCTTGTAGATCGCTAAGCGGAAGCGTTCAAGAAAATGGGGTTGAAGGAGTCGTACTCGTCGTGATCCAAATCACCGGAGATCCTAGTGCCGAACGGACGGCACCTCCGCGTTCAACACACGTACAGCCCGGTGACGTCTCCCATGCCTTGATCCAGCAAGGAGAGAGGGAGAGGTTGAGGAAGACTCCGTCCAGCAGCAGCACAACGGCGTGGTGGTGGTGGAGGAGCGTGGCAATCCTGCAGGGCTTCGCCAAGCACCGCGGGAGAGGAGGAGTAAGAGAGGTAGGGCTGCGCCAAGAGGGAGAGGTTCTCGTGTGTTGGGCAGCCCCCAGGCCTCAAGTATTTATAGGGGGAGGGGGTTGCGCCCCCTCTAGGGTTCCCTCCCCAGGGGTGGCGGCAGCCCCCAGATCCCATCTGGGTGGCGGCCAGAAGGGGAGAGGGGGAGGCGCACCTAGGGTGGGCCTTAGGGCCCATCTGCCCTAGGGTTTGCCCCCCTTCCCCACTTCCCTGCGCCTTGGGCCCTCTGGGGGGGCGCACCAGCCCACCTGGGGCTGGTCCCCTCCCACACTTGGCCCATGCAGCCCTTCGGGGTTGGTGGCCCCACTTGGTGGACCCTCGGGACCCTCCCGGTGGTCCCGGTACGTTACCAAAAAAACCCGAAACTTTTCCGGTGACCAAAACAGGACTTCCCATATATAAATCTTTACCTCCGGACCATTCCGGAACTCCCCGTGACGTCCGGGATCTCATCCGGGACTCCTAACAACATTCGGTAACCACATACAAACTTCCTTTATAACCCTAGCATCATCGAACCTTAAGTGTGTAGACCCTACGGGTTCGGGAACCATGCAGACATGACCGAGGCGTTCTCCAGTCAATAACCAATAGCGGGATCTAGATACCCATGTTGGCTCCCACATGTTCCACGATGATCTCATCAGATGAACCACGATGTCAAGGACTCAATCAATCCCGTGTACAATTCCCTTTGTCTAGTGGTATTGTAGTTTCCCGAGATTCGATCGTCGGTATGCCGATACCTTGTTCAATCTCGTTACCGGCAAGTCTCTTTACTCGTTCCGTAACACATCATCCCGTGATCAACCCCTTGGTCACATTGTGCACATTATGATGATGTCCTACCGAGTGGGCCCAGAGATACCTCTCCATTTACCGGAGTGACAAATCCCAGTCTCGATTCGTGCCAACCCAACAGACACTTTCGGAGATACCTGTAGTGCACCTTTATAGCCACCCAGTTACGTTGTGACGTTTGGTACACCCAAAGCATTCCTACGGTATCCAGGAGTTGCACAATCTCATGGTCTAAGGAAATGATACTTGACATTAGAAAAGCTTTAGCATACAAACTACACGATCTTTGTGCTAGGCTTAGGATTGGGTCTTGTCCATCACATCATTCTCCTAATGATGTGATCCCGTTATCAATGACATCCAATGTCCATGGTCAGGAAACCGTAACCATCTATTGATCAACGAGCTAGTCAACTAGAGGCTTACTAGGGACATGGTGTTGTCTATGTATCCACACATGTATCTGAGTTTCCTATCAATACAATTATAGCATGGATAATAAACGATTATCATGAACAAGGAAATATAATAATAACTAATTTATTATTGCCTCTAGGGCATATTTCCAACAGTCTCCCACTTGCACTAGAGTCAATAATCTAGTTCACATCGCCATGTGATTAACACTGACAGCTCACATCGCCATGTGACCAACATCCAAAGAGTTTACTAGTGTCGCTAAACTAGTTCACATCATCATGTGATTAAGACTCAATGAGTTCTTGGGTTTGATCATGTTTTGCTTGTGAGAGAGGTTTTAGTCAACGGGTCTGCAACATTCAGATCCGTATGTACTTCGCAAATCTCTAGGTCATATTGTAAATGCTGCTTCCACACTCCACTTGGAGCTATTCCAAATGGTTGCTCCACTATACGTATCCGTTTTGCTACTCAGAGTCATTCGGATAGGTGTTAAAGCTTGCATCAACGTAACCTTTTACGCCAAACTCTTTATCACCTCCATAATCGAGAAACATGTCCTTATTACTCCAAGGACAATTTTGACCGCTATCTGGTGATCCACTCCTTGATCACCTTTCTACCCTCTTTCCAGACATGTGGCAAGGCACACATCAGGTGCGGTACACAGCATAGCATACTATAGAGCCTACGTCTAAAGCATAGGGGACGACATTCATCCTTTCTCTCTTTTATGCCGTGGTCGAGCTTTAAGTCTTAACTTCATACCTTACATCTTAGGCAAGAACTCCTTCTTTGACTGATCCATCTTGAACATCTTCAAGATCATGTCAAGGTATATGATCATTTGAAAGTACCATTAAGCGTTTTTGATCTATCCTCATAGATCTTGATGCTCAATGTTCAAGTAGCTTAATCCAGGTTTTCTATTGAAAAACACCTTTAAAATAACCCTATATGCTTTCCAGAAATTCTACATCATTTCTGATCAACAATATGTCAACAACATATACTCATCAGAAATTCTATAGTGCTCCCACTCACTTCTTTGGAAATACAAGTTTCTCATAAACTTTGTATAAACCCATAATCTTTGATCATCTTATCAAAGTGTATATTCTGACTCCGAGATGCTTGCTCTATCCCATGGAAGGATCGCTGGAGCTAGCATACCTTTTAGAATCCTTAGGATCGACAGAACCTTTCTGATTGTATCACATACAACCTTTCCTTACGAAAACTAGTAAGGAAACTCGTTTTGACATCCATCTGCCAGATTTCATAAATGCAGCTTGTGCTAACATGATTCCGACAGACTTTAAGCATCGCTACGGATGAGAAAATCTCATCGTAGTCAACTCCTTGAACTTGTGAAAAACTCTTCGCCACAAGTCGAGCTTCATAGATGGTGACATTACCATCCACGTCCGTCTTTTTCTTAAAGATCCATTTATCTCAATGGCTTGCCGATCATTGGGCAAGTCCACCAAAGTCCATGCTTTGTTCTGATACATGGATCCTATCTCGGATTTCATGGCTTCTAACCATTTGTCGGAATTTGGGCCCACCATCGCTTCTCCATAGCTCGTAGGTTCATTGTTGTCTAGCAACATGACCTTCAAGATAGGATTACTGTACCACTCTGAAGCAGTACACATCCTTGTCACCCTACGAGGTATGGTAGTGACTTGATCCGAAGTTTCATGATCACTATCATAAGCTTCTACTTCAATTGGTGTAGGTGCCATAGGAACAACTTCCTGTGCCCTGTTACACACTAATTGTAGTGACGGTTCAATAACCATATCAAGTCTCCACCATCCTCCCACTCATTTTTTTCGAGAGAAACTTTTCTCGAGAAAGGACCCGATTCAAGAAACAATCCCTATTGCTTTCGGATCTGAATTAGGAGGTTTACCCAACTGTTTTGGGTGTCCTATGAAGATGTATTTATCCGCTTTGGGTTCAAGCTTATCACGATGAAACTTTTCCACATAAGCGTCGCAGCCCCAAACTTTCAAGAAACGATAGCTTAGGTTTCTCTAAACCATAGTTCACATGGTGTCATCTCAACGGAATTATGTGGTGCCCTATTAAAGTGAATGTGGTTGTCTCTAATGCCTAACCCATGAACGATAGTGGTAATTCGATAAGAGACATCATGGTACGCACCATATCCAATAGGGTGCAACTATGATGTTCCGACACACCATCACACTATGGTGTTCCAGGCGGTATTAATTGTGAAACAATTTCCACAATGTCTTAATTGCGTGCCAAAGCTCGTAACTCAGATACTCATCTCTATGATCATATCATAGACATTTTATCCTCTTGTCACAATGATCTTCAACTTCACTCTGAAATTACTTGAACCATTCAATAATTTAGACTTGTGTTTCATCAAGTAAATATACTCAACATCTACTCGAATCATCTGTGAAGTAAGAACATAACGATATTCACTGCATGCCTTAGCACTCATTGGACTGCACACATCAAAATGTATTACTTCCAACAAGTTGCTATGTTGTTCCATCTTACTGAAAATGAGGCTTTTCAGTCATCTTGCCCATGTGGTATGATTTGCATATCTCAAGTGATTCAAAATCAAGTGAGTCCAAACGATCCATCTGCATGGAGTTTCTTCATGCGTATACACCAATAGACATGGTTCGCATGTCTCAAACTTTTCAAAAAATGAGTGAGTCCAAAGATCCATCAACATGGAGCTTCTTCATGCGTTTTACACCAATATGACTTACATGGCAGTGCCACAAGTAAGTGGTACTATCATTACTATCTTATATCTTTTGGCATGAAAATGTGTATCACTATGATCGAGATTCAATAAACCATTCCTTTAGGTGCAAGACCATTAAAGATATTATTCAAATGAATAGAGTAACCATTATTCTCCTTAAATGAATAACCGTATTGCGATAGACATAATCCAATCATGTCTATGCTCAACGCAAGCACCAAAAGACAATTATTCAGGTTTAATACTAATCTTGATGGTAGAGGGAGCGTGCGATGTTTGATCACATCAAACTTGGAAACACTTCCAACACATATCGTCAGCTCACCTTTAGCTAGTCTCCGTTTATTCCGTAGCCTTTTATTTCGAGTTACTAACACTTAGCAACCGAACCGGTATCTTAATACCCTGGTGCTACTAGGAGTACTAGTAAAGTACACATTAACATAATGTATATCCAATATACTTCTATCGACCTTGCCAACCTTCTCATCTACCGAGTATCTAGGGTAATGCTGCTCCAGTGGCTGTTCCCCTTATTACAGAAGCACTTAGTCTCGGGTTTGGGTTCAACCTTGGGTTTCTTCACTAGAGCAGCAGCTGATTTGCCGTTTCATGAAGTATCCCTTCTTGCCATTGCCTTTCTTGAGACTAGTGGTTTCACTAACCATCAACAATTGATGCTCCTTCTTGATTTCTACTTTCGCGGTGTCAAACATCACGAATACCTCAAGGATCATCATATCTATCCCTGATATGTTATAGTTCATCACGAAGCTCTAGTAGCTTGGTGGCAATGACTTTGGAGAAACATCACTATCTCATCTGGAAGATCAACTCCCACTCGATTCAAGTGATTGTTGCACTCAGACAATCTGAGCACAAGCTCAACGATTGAGCTTTTCTCCCTTAGTTTGTAGGCTAGAAAACTCGTCGGAGGTCTCATACCTCTTGATGTGGGCACGAGCCTGAAATCCCAATTTCAGCTCTTGGAACATCTCACATGTTCTGCGACATTTCAAAAATGTCTTCGGTGCCTCAACTCTAAACCGTTTAACTGAACTATCACGTAGTTATCAAAACGTGTATGTCCGATGTTCGCAACATCCACAGACGACGTTCGAGGTTCAGCACACTGAGCGGTGCATTAAGGACATAAGCTTTCTATTTGTCCGCATAATCGCTACTGTCAACTTTCAACTAAATTTTCTCTAGGAACATATCTAAAACAGTAGAACTAAAGCGCGAGCTATGACATAATTTGCAAAGATCTTTTGACTATGTTCAGGATAATTAAGTTCATCTAATGAACTCCCACTCAGATAGACATCCCTCTAGTCATCTAAGTGATTACATGATCCGAGTCAACTAGTCCGTGTTCGATCATCACGTGAGACGGACTAGTCATCATCGGTGAACATCTTCATGTTGATCGTATCTACTATACGACTCATGCTCGACCTTTCGGTCTCTTGTGTTCCGAGGCCATGTCTGTACATGCTAGGCTCGTCAAGTTAACCCAAGTGTTTTGCGTGTGTAAATCTGGCTTACACCCGTTGTAGGTGAACATAAGAATCTATCACACCCGATCATCACGTGGTGCTTCGAAACGACGAACTTTCGCAACGGTGCACAGTTAGGGGGAACACTTTCTTGAAATTTTAATGAGGGATCATCTTATTTACTACCGTCGTTCTAAGCAAATAAGATGTATAAACATGATAAACATCACATGCAATCAAATAGTGACATGATATGGCCAATATCATTTTGCTCCTTTTGATCTCCATCTTCGGGGCTCCATGATCATCATCGTCACCGGCATGACACCATGATCTCCATCATCATGATCTCCATCATCGTGTCTCCATGAAGTTGTCTCGCCAACTTATTACTTCTACTACTATGGCTACCAGTTAGCAATAAAGTAAAGTAATTACATGGCGTTGTTCAATGACACGCAGGTCATACAATAAATAAGGACAACTCCTATGGCTCCTGCCGGTTGTCATACTCATCGACATGCAAGTCGTGATTCCTATTACAAGAACATGATCAATCTCATACATCACATATCATTCATCACATTCTTTTTGGCCATATCACATCACATAGCATACCCTGCAAAAACAAGTTAGACGTCCTCTAATTGTTGTTTGCATGTTTTACGTGGCTGCTATGGGTTTCTAGCAAGAACGTTTCTTACCTACGCAAAAACCACAACGTGATATGTCAATTGCTATTTACCCTTCATAAGGACCCTTTTCACCGAATATGATCCGACTAAAGTGGGAGAGACTGGCACCCGCCAGCCACCTTATGCACCAAGTGCATGTCAGTCGGTGGAACCTGTCTCACGTAAGAGTACGTGTAAGGTCGGTCTGGGCCGCTTCATCCCACAATACCGTCGAAACAAGATTGGACTAGTAACGTTAAGCATATTGAACAAAATCAATGCCCACAACTACTTTGTGTTCTACTCGTGCATAGAATCTACGCAATAGACCTAGCTCATGATGCCACTTTAGGGGAACATAGCAGAAATTCAAAATTTTCCTATGAATCACCAAGATCTATCTATGGAGAAACCAGCAACGAGGGAAAGGAGAGTGCATCTACATACCCTTGTAGACCGCTAAGCGGAAGCGTTCAAGAAAACGGGGTTGAAGGAGTCGTACTCTTCGTGATCCAAATCACCGGAGATCCTAGTGCCGAACGGACGGCACCTCCGCGTTCAACACACGTACAGCCCGGTGACGTCTCCCATGCCTTGATCCAGCAAGGAGAGAGGGAGAGGTTGAGGAAGACTCCGTCTAGCAGCAGCACAATGGAGTGGTGGTGGTGGAGGAGCGTGGCAATCCTGCAGGGCTTCGCCAAGCACCGCGGGAGAGGAGGAGTAAGAGAGGTAGGACTGCGCCAAGAGGGAGAGGTTCTCGTGTGTTGGGCAGCCCCCAGACCTCAAGTATTTATAGGGGGAGGGGAGGGGGCTGCGCCCCCTCTAGGGTTCCCTCCCCAGGGGTGGCGGCAGCCCCCAGATACCATCTGGGTGGTGGCCAGAAGGGGAGAGGGGGAGGCGCACCTAGGGTGGGCCTTAGGGACCATCTGCCCTAGGGTTTGCCCCCCTTCCCCACTTCCCTGCGCCTTGGGCCCTGTGGGGGGGCGCACCAGCCCACCTGGGGCTGGTCCCCTCCCACACTTGGCCCATGCAGCCCTTAGGGGTTGGTGGCCCCACTTGGTGGACCCCCGGGACCCTCCCGGTGGTCCCGGTACGTTACCGAAAAAACCCGAAACTTTTCCGGTGACCAAAACAGGACTTCCCATATATAAATCTTTACCTCCGGACCATTTCAAAACTCCCCGTGACGTCCGGGATCTCATCCGGGACTCCGAACAACATTCGGTAACCACATACAAACTTCCTTTATAACCCTAGTGTCATCGAACCTTAAGTGTGTAGACCCTACGGGTTCGGGAACCATGCAGACATGACCGAGACGTTCTCCGGTCAATAACCAACAGCGGGATCTGGATACCCATGTTGGCTCCCACATGTTCCACGATGATCTCATCGGATGAACCACGATGTCAAGGACTCAATCAATCCCGTGTACAATTCCCTTTGTCTAGCGGTATTGTACTTTCCCGAGATTCGATCGTCGGTATGCCGATACCTTGTTCAATCTCGTTACCGGCAAGTCTCTTTACTCGTTTCGTAACACATCATCTCGTGATCAACCCCTTGGTCACATTGTGCACATTATGATGATGTCCTACCGAGTGGGCCCAGAGATACTTCTCCGTTTACCGGAGTGACAAATCCCAGTCTCGATTCGTGCCAACCCAACAGACACTTTCGGAGATACCTGTAGTGCACCTTTATAGCCACCCAGTTACGTTGTGACGTTTGGTACACCCAAAGCATTCCTACGGTATCCAGGAGTTGCACAATCTCATGGTCTAAGGAAATGATACTTGACATTAGAAAAGCTTTAGCATACGAACTACACGATCTTTGTGCTAGGCTTAGGGATTGGGTCTTGTCCATCACATCATTCTCCTAATGATGTGATCCCGTTATCAACGACATCCAATGTCCATGGTCAGGAAACCGTAACCATCTATTGATCAACGAGCTAGTCAACTAGAGGCTTACTAGGGACATGGTGTTGTCTATGTATCCACACATGTATCTGAGTTTCCTATCAATACAATTATAGCATGGATAATAAACGATTATCATGAACAAGGAAATATAATAATAACTAATTTATTATTGCCTCTAGGGCATATTTCCAACATCTAGATGTTGCATGTGAAACTTGGTGCTGATGTGGTTGTGTAATGCGGTAGCTGAGTGCTGAAGCTATATCATGTTGTACTCTGATGTATTTCAATTATGAAATTCTGCTTCCTTAATATGGGAATGAAATATATTATGTGTTTAATATGAATGTTAGTTAGATTAATAAATGAATTATTAATAATATGGCAATTAGCCTGCTAATTGGTTTTTGCTATTGCAAACGGTTATTGAGAAAATACCGCGGGCGATGACCTAAGGCAACGCACATAGTTTCTAGGAATAAACTGTGTTGGATCGATGAGCAATCACACATGACATTCTCTTCAAAACTGTTTGCATTAGGCCACCTTGCGCAAACGTTTACCGCATAAAAGTTGTGTGTGATGGATAGCCTTTGCCACATAGTTTCTTCTACGCACCGTGTGTGATGCATTCAATAATGCAAACGATAAAATTATTAATATTGTGTGCGATGGGAAGGCCATCACAAACGATTTAACGAGAAAAATTGTGTGTGATGTACCTACGAACGGAAACGTTTTCCTTGCAGCGGCTGTGTGGGATGTATATACGAATGGAAATGTTTAGCGGGACTGACTGTGTGGGATGTACTTACAACCAGAAATGATTTCGCTTGTATAATTGTATTTTTTAGCACTACTGTACGTATAACCGTATTTGCTTGTTCGTCGGTCGCACACGACCTCATTTTGCCGAGTGTGTGTGCCAGGAGGGCATATCCCCGATGGTTTCTAGTTCGTGTGGGAAGGACCCCCATATCGCCCACACTCACTAGGTGACGGTTCCGAATGCCGTCGCGGAAAGGGGTTAAAAACCATTTGTATAGCACCGACGCGTACCAATGCATGCAAGACGCTATGTGTTGGAGAAGCTGGATTTTGAAGATCATGAAAATATGGAGACAAAGATAGTTCACCTAAGGATCCATCATGGTTATGATTTTGTTGTAAATCTATACAATTCTAAGAGCGTATTTCATTTTGGTTGCCCGAACTGGGAAGCACTTTGCAAGACGTGTGATTTTCATGAGGGTATACTTTTCACCTTGGATCTTTGTGATCCTGACATCGATGAAGAGAATATGGACATTTGGGTCCTTGTTGATACGCTTCCAATTCTACTACTATGTGAGTTTCTCAAACATTTTTGTTAAGTAATTTATATTGTTTATTTCACAATAGTTGACAGCTTATTTCCATTGACAACTTATTTTCATTCTTCAAAAAATGTACGGAAGATGGTAGACAGAACCTACTACACCGATGACGCAGAATTAACATATCAGGAGAAAGATCATCTTATCTCATTTATTATTGATGTTGAGAATTATAATATCAATCATGAAACTTCTGCACATTATGGTCAATACGTGCCACTAGTGGGGCGAAATCACTATTTTGACCTTGTCCACGTTTATCGTCACAAACTGAACCCGACGTGAAAGTATTTCACGATTTGACCCTTTTAGAAACGCCAGGGACCGCGGCGTTTCCAGCCAACATTGAAACACCGACCAAGCTAGCGTTTCTTACCTGGCCCACTGCCAGGCTGAGTTGGCGTTGCAAGCTAACGTGTCGGGTTAGAAACGCCGAGCCAGCTAGCGTTTCTAGAAACGCCAGCACCAATGGCATTTCTGGTGCAGATATTTTAGGTGGTCGTGGGGCTTGCACCCACCACTCACCACTCAATCTCTTCTCCCCCATTGGCCTATCCCGAGCTCTTGCCCTTTTCCCCCTTTGTGTCCCTCACTTAGCCCCTCTCAAATCCTTGCAAATCGATTGGGTTGGTCCGTGGATCCGGTGTCATTTTCGTTCGTTGAGGTAACCTCCTTCATCTCACAAATTTTTATTGGTTGGATTTGCCCATTTGAATTGATTTGTTCTTGTTGGTCCTAACCCTAGTTTTGAACATGGATGTATAATGTGATGTTTTTAGTATTGTTGTTCCAATGGTGTTGCATTGTGATGTTGTTGAGCATGCCTTATTGTTTGGTTTATGACTAATGTTAAGATTTAGGGTTAGGGTTATGCCTAATGTTAAGATTTAGGGTTAGTGTTAGTGGTTTTGTTAGCAATGTGGTATATTTAGCATTGTACATTTTTATACTTATGTTCCCCTTTTTTAGATGGACAAGATTGTGAATATTCATTATGTTGACAAAGAGGCATTCATGAATGTGGATATTGTTGACAAGTATGAGGAAGCATTGCTATTTCTTGAGACACCTAGTTATGAAGAGATTGTGGAAGAAACACGGATAAGATTAAAGTGGGTGGATGCAAGTGACCAAGTTGAATTAGTAGGAAGATATGATGTTGGGTCGGCACACAAGTGTCGAATGAAGACAATGCCTATCAAGTCCAATTTGCATTGGGTTGCATATAAGGAGGTTGTTGCATCCTCGGCAGTCAAGTCACTAGAAGTATTTGCAAGTAAGGTGGTGAAGGCTCCTCTCTTTCATGTTGACTTGAACCAAACCTTAGTAGATGATGTGAGCCCGGTTAGTAGTGTGCCGCCTATTGTTGAGCATAAAGTTGAAGCTGAAGCCAATGAGTATCCCCTATATGAGTTCGGAGGTAGTGCACCGATGAAAGATGATGGTGATGACTCCGACGAAGAGTATGAGAGGCATCACAACATTGTTGGTGACGTAGAGGCCGAAGTAAGGCATCAGGACATGGATCCTGACATTATCTATCAGCGTGCTTGTGTGAATGACTCAGATGATGAAGGCCCGGTGAATGAGTTGGACGAAGATGGCTTGACTGAGAAAGAAGCAGAGTGGTACACAAAATTCACCAGTAGGGATCACAAAGTTCCCTTGTTTTGTGATGTTAGCCTTGCAGATAAGGCTATAGTTGACGGTGGCATGAGCAAGACAATTGAGGCTAGACAGTTCCCAAGTAGTACACCCGACGCGATTTCGATGCCGTACTTGAGGAAAGGTTTGATGTTCGAGCACATGCTAGAATTCAGGATGTGGTTGTGTGAGTATGCTGTCAAACACCACATGCCTTTCATAGTTGTTCACTCGGACTGCAACTGATGTCTTGTAATTTTTCATAGATATGGCGGCTTCTCAACCCAACAAGGCAACAATGAAGGGGCTTGAGGATGGCGAAGGTGAGATGGCGGGGTGGTGGGAGAAGGCTGCGAAGAAGCTGAGAGAGGAGGATGAAGCCGCACTAAAGAAGAAGAAGGAAGAGGAGCTTGAAGCTGAGAATCAGGAATTGTTGAGAGCGTCATAAGAGTGTCGCGCTAGGTAGAAAGCATTGGTGAGGAAATGTGAGGAGGCACAAAAGAAGCGTCAAAGGGATTTTGAAGAAAGAACCATGAAGCTTTGGGCATTCGCAGCTGAAAAAGAGGAGAGGAAGAACAAGATATTCATTGAGAGGGTGGTTAAGGAGGCTCATCTCATAAGGAAAAGGGAGGAGGAGGAAGAAGAAGAGAGGAAGAAGAAGAAGGGAAAGGGGCCTTGCTCTACACAATAGAGCTATGATGTGAACTGTGCCATGCTTTGGACCTTCGTGTGCATTTCATCTTGAACCTTGTTGTTGCCTAGACTCCTTTATGTGGTGAGCTATGTGTACTCTAAATTGCTTCAGACTCCTCTATGTGTACTCCTTTATGTGGTGAACTATGTGATGTCACAATTGCTCTAGACTCCTCTATGTGTACTCTTTTATGTGGTGAACTATGTGATGTCACAATTGCTCTAGACTCCTCTATGTGTATTACTTTATGTGATGAACTATGTGTACCACCAAATTGCTTTGGAGTTTGTTTTTGACTTCCTGTTCTGACGGAAACGCCAAATCAGTTGGCGTTTTACTGCACTTTGGCAACGCCAACGGCCACGGCGTTGCAGACCTACATAGAAACGCTGCATTTGGCTTGGCGTTCCTTTAAGACAGAAGCTGCCTGGGGTTCCTCCACGAAACGTTGTGGTGTACGCTTGCAACGCCAAAGGTCCTAGCATTTCCGCTCTACACAGAAACGCTCCACGTGGCTTGGCGTTCCTTTAAGACAGAAGCTGCCCGGGGTTCCTCCATGAAACGTTGTGGTGTACGCTTGCAACGCCAAAGGTCCTGGCGTTTCAGCTCTACACAGAAACGCTTCACATGGCTTGGCGTTCCTTTAAGACAGAAGCTGCTTGGGACACGTACAGGAAACGTTGCCGTTCACAGAAGAAACGCCAGGTACCTCTAGCGTTTCCAGGCCACATGAAAATGCCAACGTCTATGATGTTTCTGACCTTCTATGCATATCACACCAAACCATGCCAAGTACAGCAACATATTATTAGTTCACAATATAAATGCCAAGTACAGCAACAGTATAGCAATGAGACATTTGAGCAATGAACTTAACATGATCTAGCTTACATAATAATTAACAAGTCTTGGTGACATAGAAATAACAAGTCCATCAGATATAGAACTAACGAGTTCGCTCCATCTGAAAAGCTAACTACATTTCTAGTTCACCAGATATAGAACTAACAAGCTCGCATCAGTCATCACTTCACTTCTTGCCTCTTTTCGCAGCCATCTTCCCCCTGTTGACGTAGCCCTCTGGAGTGTTCTGCCATCCAGGACGTCGGATGTTCCTTGAGCTAACTCGGCGTGCTTCTTGAGAAGGCTGAGAAGGTTGAGTTGGCTGTGGAGCATCTTCCATCTGCGAAGCCCCAAGCTCCACATAGTCCGGATCCGCATCGAAGTCTGTCTCCTCCTCTTCATCTTCCTGTTCATCAATCCATGCTTGGCTGGAAGAAGGACGAGCGGAAGAAGCACATACTTGGCTCGAAGATGGACGAGCGGAAGAAAGAACATCCATTCTATACTGAGCACGTGCACGCACATCCGTTGATGAACCTCCATGGCAAGAGAGTAAAGCGGCTAGTGTTCGGCAACGATTCACAACCTTCTGCAGAGGCAAAGGCATTGACATGTAAATATGCAAAAATAGTTCACATGATATAAAATAAATGTTCATATTAAAAAGGCCTCTAACCTGTAGAGTACTCCTAACGAGACCGTCCGTTTCTCTACCAGGTGGGCGGCCAAGCACCACATTACTATCATTGATACATCTCCATAGCTTCGTGCCCTGAATAAAACTTAAGTGACACACCACTCATGAAGAAATGACACATGTTCAAAAAAGAGACAAAAAGGCATACCACTCGGTCATGCAGAGGGCCATAATCTAGGTGCGCTCCAATGGTCTCCCTAATAGAGTTGTTGAATGCACCATCAGCAGCCTCACTTGGCATTACTTCCAAACAATCGGCACAAGTCCAAGCACCCTTAAGGATAACTCTGTACTCTTTGCGAAGCCACTCCAAATGTCTTAAATATGCCCCCTCGTCCTTGTCAGGTGTGTGATCATCTTCAACTCGGGCATTCCTCTGAGCATTCCACATGTCCACCCACATAAGATGGTGATCCTCCCAATTAATGACATTCTTGTTGTGTTGCCGGCTCGTCCTACAAAGCATGAGAAGTATCGGTATCAGTTTCATTTTTCAGTGGTTACACATTGATCAACATATGGTACAAAAACTCTCACCTATGTAGCACCACACTTGTCTCAACATACTCCGGCGGGGTGCGTTGTTGTACTCCAAATTGCTTCGAAACACGATGTGGAAGATGCCACTCCACCGCATAAAAGCATATCATGGGGCAACGCACACGCCAAAGATGTTGGTCACGAAAGCACATATTGCTCAAAGGGAACTGCCTAAGTACCATGTACGGCCTCCAATTAACCTACATCACAACATGTCACTAGCCCATGCACAACAACAAAAAAACTGAATTGATAGCAAGGCATTTGATAATTACCTAGTTGTAAGTAAGCATGTCAAGCTCGCTTATGTATGCCTTGTACCGCCCCATGGCTGCGATACTAGACACTTGGACATTAGCCCACGTGTATGCGATAGTGGGATACTGCTACTCATCCCCGTCAAAAGGCCACTCCCAAGGTTCTTCCGGAGCAATGGTCAAGTTACGGCCCACAGGGATACGCTCCCACATCCAAATCTGTAGGGCCCAAACAAAACCACCAAGACAAGATTTCGGCTTACTCCTCATACATGCTCCGTCCAACTGCACATTTGTATACACATTAAAAAATCACATGCAAAAAAATCTTTCATATAATGAAAATTCATCAAATTAGCATTACCTGACGGTACAAAAAGGCTAGTGCCGCCGACCCCCAACTCCACTTAACATCCCAGTTACGAAGAGGGTCCAAGAACATCCAGGAGGCTGTGTCTCCCGTGCCGTCAGGAAACACCACTTGGGTCATAAGATTCCATAAGTAAGCCCTTGCGTACCTCTCCACAACAGCCAGACTGGCATTCTCTGGGCACTCGTAAAAATGTTCTTGTAGCCACAAGAACAAAACACCAGATGGCCTAGGATCCTTCTTTGTTTCATGAATCCACTCGGGAGGTTCAACACCAACCAAACCTGCAACCCTTTGTCGCCACCCCTCGGACTTCACCTTCCCGGTAAGAGCCCTGCCCTCGATCAGAAGACCGGAGATCATCGCAATATCCTCCAAAGTGACGATCATCTCACCAAGATCAAGGTGAAAAGAGTGCGTCTCCGGCCTCCAACGGTCCGTAAGGGCGGTAATGCCCGTCGAGTTCAGCCATGGTGGTGTGCCTTTAAAGTTGAGCACAAACTGGAGAAGATCCATTCTTCTAAAATAAGGCTCGTAGCGACGGTCATACCTCAGTGACTCACGTGGGTTGTGGCCTCTCAACCGAAGTACTGGAGGAACCTACAAAAATCACACGCACAATTTATATACTTCTCTAAACTACTCACAATATAATCACAACATGAGAATCGACAATATAGATACATAATTACCTCCCCTCTTTCCACAAGCACAGCACGATGCTTCTCCTCGTAATAATCATCAAGGCCGGGATATTTATCCGGCTCAAACATCCTACAAAATAAGGTAAATGGATTTGTTATGATATATGCTTAAAATTATGACCACATCATATACAAAATTGTGTGAAACTACTACAAATTATCCCAAAGATATAAATCACGAACCACATTACCAACACCAATTCTTTTCAACCTATTTTATCCTAAACAATCTATCACAACTAATTATTAACAAATAATAGGTTCAACCTAATCCAAAAAAATGGTCTCTCTCTAAATCCAATACTAAACAAATTAACTAAAAATACTTCAACACAATGAGTATATCCCCAAAATATTCATCAAACAAATCACTAATAACTCATCTTAGGGTTCCACCATGTTTCAAAAAATGCATCTACAATAGCCAATCTTGACTGAAAATAAATGGAGGATTGGGAAGAGAATACCTCAAGTAACTCGGGGGTGCTTCGATCTACTCGTTTTGATGATCAAAATAGCAGATCTGGGGGAGAGTTGGTGAAGAAGAGGGAGGGGGCGGCCGCCAGTTCGTCGGGGCAGGGACGAACTGCCCGAGCGGTCCGAGATATGGGCTGGGTCAGGCCCCCGCGGCCCCGCGTGCATTACTAAATACAGGGCAGAAACACCAGGGCCATTGGCGTTTCTGATGTGCCACGTCAGCGAAAACAACGTGTTCGGACTGACTGTGGGCCACGGAAGAAACGCTAGCTACCACGGCATTTCTGTGTTGGCCAGAAATGCTAGCTCGGTCGGCGTTTCGATGTTGGCTGGAAACGCCGCGGGCCCTGGCGTTTCTAAAAGGGTCAAATCGTGAAATACTTTCACGTCGGGTTCAGTTTGTGACGATAAACGTGGACAAGGTCAAAACAGTGATTTCGTCCCCACTAGTGCATGGGTTAAACTACGGTAACATCCATGGAGATGGCATTGTAAGATTTTTTACTATTACGACATCCGTGCATCTTTTGCATAAATTCTTCTAAAGCTAAACTACATTGCTAACTACGACATTATTATTATGTTTTTCAACAGAAAACCTCAAAGGATTGTGTGCCTGATCTGATGTTTCCGAAAGGTCGTCTTGATGTTATTAGCTTACGGCCAGGTCATTCTAGGCTTCACCATTGTTCATACCGAATTTCTAAAACAGATGAAGACATGACAATCAAAGAATAGAAAAAAAAATATGGACAATCATAAAGAGCTATTTGGAAGCAACATTGTGCGAAGCGCAAGAATTGAAGACATGATAGTCTCAATTCTCCATAATGGAGCCTCAGGGCCTATCTTGTTTTATGCTATTTTACCTTAGAGAGGGTAGTAGGTCCTATGAGAGAGGAGTAGGTCCTAGGTACAACGTGTTATTATGTGCCACAATGTGTTAGAGTTGATGATGAGGAGGAGGAGGAGCTGTGATTATGACTAGTGACCAAGTTGTTATATGATGTTTCATGGACGAAAATGATGATCATGATGAGTTGTTATATGACAAATGATGTATTATGATGATAAGTTGTTAATGATATGATGATGATGAGTTATTATATCATTGGGTGAAAGAATTGCAGATTAATTTCAAGTGGGTGGATCCTAAGTGACTAAGTCATGGATTATCACGGTGATGTAATAACTCATTACGATGTAAAAACAATCTCTAAATTACTACTGTATGAAAACTTGTATAATGGTGTATGAATATGACATGAAATAAAAAATGTAATAATATTAGTAGCGCAGGCAAAGAGGTGTGCTGCCAGTAACTACCAGTTGCGCTTTCTGCACAAAGCGCTGCTACTAAGTAGGTATAGGAGTAGCGCGGGTGAACCCACGCTACTGCTAGCCTTTAGCTGTAGCGCCGTAGCAGTAGCGCGATACCACGTGCTACTGATACACCTAATGCCCGCGCTACTGCTAGGCTTTTCCCTAGTAGTGTAAAAGTGGGATATTTAATGTGTTATTGTCTGTCAATGGAAGTTATTTCATGACAACACACATATATTAAGCTAGTACACTTGAAAAGCACCTATGAGGCATTCAGTAGACTGCATCTACCTCAGCTAGGCCCGTTGGATATCGTTTTGGGTTGTTTTGGATGCTTGGCCTGCATGAAAATCTTGGCCCAGACGTAGCTTAGGCCCAGATCTTTTGGCAGATTCTCCCAGAATCTTGGGGATCGGGGCTCGCCCCAGCTTCTCCCATAATCTTGAACTCATATTTTTTTTTACAATCATGGCTAGTTAGGATGTCAAACTAGGATTGTCAAAAAATGGGTTCAAAATTCTAGGAGAAGCTGGGTGGAGGGTTAATTCTCAAGATTCAAGGAGAATCAACCAAAAGAACTGGGCCTTAAAGCGCCTCTAGGTCTGCCTATGGAGGAATGCTCGAATGGGCCATTTCTGGCAAGTCAGACCCGAGCGATGCAACCCAGGGCATGTGGGTGGAGGCTTTTGTATGCTCGGGGCACGCGTGAGACGCTGCGTTGTTTCCCGAAGCCGCGTCGTAAGCCCCCTCACCCTTCTCTCACCGCTCACTCTCCCCTCTCTCCACTCTCTCATCGACGACAGCGAGCACAAGATCTGGACGACAGGTAGTGGTGGCGAGCATAAGATCTGGACGACAAGTAGTGGCGGCGAGCATAAGATCTGGACGACAGGCAGTGGTGGCGAGCATCAGAGGCAAGACATGGACGACGAGCACCGGCTTCATCACGTTCGTCAATGGCGGCAAGGCCACGGTCCCTGATGGCATCGATGTACGCATTGATTACCATTCTCGCAGTCGATTTACACATTGGTTATACCATTCACACATTCAATTTAGTCACTGGCTGGAGTTCCAGGCTTTGATTTGGGACCGAACAAAGCGTATTGAGTTAGGATTCGAGGGGTTTGAATGGGATTGCATATGGTTTTCACCAAATGATCACAATCCCTTATACCTATTCAAATCCAATGCAACCAAACAAGCAATGAAGCCTAGCCGCTGCGAGCTGGACGTGCTTGGAATGGCAGTAGCCTTGGGGCTTTGTAATCATCAACCTCTATGGGCATTGTACATCGACCAGGCTCAGGAGCCCTGATCACCATCTGGACCGCTTCGACATAGCCATCATCCACCATCTTCTTCTGGCCGTCGTCCTAACGATGGTGGTCAGCGCATACTCAAAAACTCGAGGTCTTCATAAGCAAGCAAGTTAGATACACCCCACTTAGTCCATAGAAGATTTCACATATGCATATGCATAGTACAATCACCATTCCTTGCATTGCCATCGATCATGAACGAAGGGAATAAGAAGAAACGTAAGGGAGTATTTTTCTTCTTGTTTTCCGAAAGATCCCAAAACGCCCAGCATCCTGTGCACTGCACGGCCGCGAATTGGCATCTCCCAGCAAGTTCGGCGCTAGTCGGTGTGGTCTATATAAAGCGGACTCGCCCCTTTGCTCCTCCTTCCCCACCCTTTCGCCTAGTGCCCCTAGGCCGGCCTCCGGGCTCGAACCCACTGCTCTAACAAATAATAAATCCGCGTACAAATCTACCCCCACTGACCCAGATCATCCTCATCCCCATCCGCCCCCGCCGCCGATCCGCGCCACAATTCACATCTGACTTCCCCCAATTTATTTTGCTTCGATTCGATTCTCTTGGTTCGTTCGTAGGGGCTAGGGTTGGGAGCCGATCGCGCGCCGCCGGAGCCGATCGATAGGGTTAGGGTTAGAGGGGGGAGGGGCTGAGATGGAGAAGAAGAAGGCGGCGGTGCCGCTTGTCTGCCACGGCCACTCGCGGCCGGTCGTCGACCTGTTCTACAGCCCCGTCACGCCCGACGGCTACTTCCTCATCAGCGCCAGCAAGGGTAAGCCATCCGCCCTCTCGCCCGCTCTAGCCGTGGCTTGCGATGCGTGGGCAACAGTTAGTTGTGTGATTCTATTGCGCAGTGGAATGGATAATACGTTCGCTCCTGTGCTTTTGATGAGACGAATTCTGTTTTGGCGGATGAGTAATGGCCAGTGCCGTGGGTTCTATCGGGATTTAATGTTTCATTTAGTTATCTCAGTGCGATTGATTGTCCAGTTAAAGGTGGTTTGTACCAATTTGAATGGTAAGGTTATCGAATGTATTGATATTCTATAGTTTGTAATTTGGGTGGTAAGTAGGACGGCTATTGCTTTCCTTGATCATGTGAACTTGAAATGTTTGAGATAAGCTAGTAGGGATTATGGTTACCTAATGTGTTGATATTTTGTAATTTTGGTAAGTAGGATGACTACTGCATCCCACAATCATGTGAACTTGGATATTTGAGATAGGAAGGGTGGAATGTAACGAGATATCTCAACAGTTTATTACCCCGATGGTATATTTATTGCTTTCATTTAGTGTATCTTGTGTTTGTTTGTTGCCACGTAGTGCAGTTTTTACCATGTAGGTCTGATTTGGAGGACTAAGCGTCTCAATGTACTCTTCATGTCACTCTTGTTCTAGTTGTGGCCTCTTAGTTTGTGACTCGTCTTAAATTATTTGTATGTTTTTAAGTCTTACGGCCACACTGCTAGTCAAGATATCTGTGAAGCAACAAATCCCTGCCCCACCAACCACACACAAGCTCACATGTGTACTTGTAGTCTCTGAGGCTAGATGCCAGATTTAAAGAATTAGTTTGGACCACCTACTTATCGATGGTTATTACATTGGACAGAATTATTCTGTTCCTGAATTGTCCGGACTCCAGGTATTTGCAGAAAGTAGTAAATTCAAGTCTGTTCAAACGAGGGTTTGTAATTGTGTGTTATACTCCCTCTTTATTTTTCATACACGCAATTAAGCTGTCACAGCTGTGATGGAGTCAGACCATACAAGTATGAAAGCCTTGCTTCCATAGCTAAAAGCAATATAAAAACACCAATATAAGCACAAACTAAAATGTAGGGGTAGCGACTCTTGAATAGTCGACCCTGCAGTTGCGACTAGTCACGACTCATCGACTAGTTGACGCGTTGTTGAGTCGACTTCTTTTTACGACTCACCGACTAGTCGACGACTCAAAAACAGTGCTATGAGGACAGGTATAAAACAGTAAATTATGGATAACTGTACATAGATTATTGAACATCTATTTTGTGCATTGATCTGGTTGTGCATTTTGATGTCTCAAACTTGTACTGCTGCAAAATCTATGTACACTGAACAGTGTTAGATTCAAAACAAATATTCCCATATATTTGACAAAAGAGGGACCGGATCTGCATCTATTTCCATCTCTAGCAGATGTCATCCCATTTGTTTTTATGTAAATACATGTATCTTCTAGATTTACAATTATTTTAATTTTGAATTAATAAGAGAATGATTAAAAGATGTTTTTTGTCTTTGAGTTGAACAATAACCAATACATGTATTTTGTTATAAGTATTAGGACATTGTAACATGAATGACAGAAGATTGTTTGTCTCTTAATTTTTGCTTGATATTAATATTACAAATACTGGAAAAGAGAGAAACATAAACTTTAAAGCATATCACTCGAGATTCTACCCTGTAGTAAACTTAAATATGTGTTAGAGAAATGTACTATCTTGTTTGATTGCTGGCTATCAAATATAGCTTATATTGTGTACTCCCCTTTGCAGACTCAAATCCAATGCTTCGTAATGGTGAGACTGGAGATTGGATTGGGACTTTCGAAGGTCATAAAGGTGCTGTTTGGAGCTGTTGCCTTGACACAAATGCTCTGCGTGCTGCCTCTGGTTCTGCAGACTTTTCAGCGTATGATTTTCTTATGCATTGTTTGGTTCCAGTTAGTTTAGTCATAAGTGGGAATACATCCTTACTGCTGTATCAATTGATGCTTATCCTTTTTTTTCTGTGTGTAATGCTTATGTGCTGGTGGTAGTATGTTCGCTCAGTTGTTTTGCCACCTCTCCGCTCCTTATCTTCTCCTGCAATGACAGTGTTCTTAGATAAAGGTGGCTGCTGGTGGCAGGGTTAGGATTAAGGTCCAATTTTTTATGGTTGGTTCACCAGGATCCTTGAGGCCTGGACTGTAGAATTACTAAATTAGGGTGGGGTGTTGATGGTGCTATCGGACGCGGAATTGGAGAGGGCAGTGTGCGGTGGTGGCGGGTCATATGTGAGCCAGTTAGGTTGAGTGGAGGCGGGGGTGGGAAAGAGGCTACCTACGTGGACGAAACACATGGATAACCACGACACTGGTTGGCCCAGTCAGCATGGCAGTGAAAGTAGGGGCAAGATGAGAAAGTGTTGATGGCTAGTAGTGGTGCACTAATGTGTGTCTGGTACCGCAATAACTGCATGTTTTCTTGCATCTTGATTTGGAATGTTGCAAAGTTATTTAACCATATTCCACTTATAGCCATTAAACTGCACATGGTTTGCTAATTTCGTAATCTTGTCCACTGTTGGCTGCATTTATGGTAAAAAGGCCCAAAGAATCAAACAGCACACAGCATAGTAAAGTATTGTACTACTTAAGTCTACTTCGAAATTAATGGGCATTCATAATTAGGTCAATGTGCATATACATAAATCACAGATTGTTCTCTTAAATTTCTTCTGTTGTAAATATATATTCTAGATGCAAAACCAGGGCTTAGTACAAAATGGATTCAATGAAAGATCTGTTGCAAGTGTGCGCAGGACAATAAGAACAAGCATGTTTGCAAGAAATAATGCTAATCAGCAAGCATCATATAGTTCTCTGATGTTAATACTCATAGATTGCCCCATATTCATATTTCTGAGTTTAGCCTGCTGTTTTCATAGACATATATCCATTGACACCTCCGTTTTCTTTTCTTCTCAGTAAAGTATGGGATGCACTAACAGGCGATGAACTACATTCATTTGAACACAAGCATATAGTCCGTGCATGTGCCTTTTCTAAGGTATTGCTTGTTCAAACTGATGCCCTGCCCCTTTTCGTTCCTAATGTTGATGGTTATAGCACTTTCATGGTCTACTAAATTTTAGCCTGATCTAATATAATTTTTCATTCCTGCCTAAAATATATTAGCTATCAAAAGCAAACATTGGTTTCTGAAATCTGGACCATTTTACATGCTTTAGTCGATTGTTGTTGTCTTTCATGAGCAGTTTTTAACCTAATTAAATTGCAAATGTCACTGCAGGACACCCACCTGTTGCTTACTGGAGGTATGGAAAAGATTTTGCGTGTATACGATTTGAACAAACCAGATGTTGCTCCGAAAGAACTTGACAAATCACCTGGTTCTGTCCGAACTGTTGCTTGGCTTCATAATGACCAAACTATACTGAGTTCCTGCACTGATACGGGTGGAGTAAGGTGTGTTTGTGTGTCTGTGGAGGAAATGCCTCTATTTTGGTATCCTAAACATGTACTGGTTGGCTATATAGCATTGTCCGTCTCGAATAACTACTGTGGGTTTTGACAGGTTATGGGATGTGAGGAGTGAAAAAATTGTCCAAACTCTTGAAACCAAGGGACCTGTTACCAGTGCAGAAGTAAGCCAGGATGGCAGGTTCATCACCACAGCTGATGGCTCAAGTGTAAAGTTTTGGGATGCTAATCAGTAAGTCCTTTTCTGTTGACATTTTTCTGCATCATATGAATAGATAAATTTCTTATGTACAAACCTTTTGGTGGTTACCCTGCAGCTTTGGGCTTGTTAAAAGCTATGATATGTCGTTTACTGTGGAGTCAGCTTCACTTGAACCAAAGTCCGGGAGCAAATTCATTGCTGGAGGAGAAGATATGTGGGTTCATGTATTTGATTTCCTCACTGGTGAAGAAATAAGTAAGTCAATCTATTTGAACATTTAATCGTCCGTTCTTCTCTTCAATCAGTGTGGTTTGCATTATCCAAACAGAAACACCAGCACCATTAAATCTGCTGTTAATTACAATTAAGACCATGAAAGTAAATTTCTGCGTTCAGAAGTTAATCTCCTCGAATGGCGAGCTTTTATTCTACATTTATCTGGTCATTCTTGTTGCACTTGTCATTAACTCTGAAAAGGAATTCATGCAGTACATTTTGTTGCACCTTGTAGTCATTGCTGCCACATCTGTATTATACTCCCTCCGTCCGGAAATACTCGTCGGAGAAATGGATGTATCTGGACATATTTTAGTTCTAGATACATCCATTTTTATCAATTTCTCCGACAAGTATTTTGGGACGGAGGGAGTATTATAAAGCAGTTGAAAAGCAACATTGGAAATTGATCAATATGTTGTTCTATATTTCAATGATGGGATTCATCAATGTAATCTTAAGCAAGAGTTCCACCGGCACCGAGACTAGTTTATTACCATTTTCACTCATCATTATTTCATGTGTTTATTTTTATATTCTGCATTTATTTGATGGTATTTTTGTTGCAGTATTGTCATGTTAATGGTTTGATTGTGCTTCAATTGTATACTTTTCAGAAGTTTTGGTTGCCCAGTATTATTGGTTCCTTTTTCTCTCAATTACACTTTGCCATGCTGACATAACCGAGTATTGTTGTGTATTGTGCAGCCTGTAACAAAGGGCATCATGGTCCAGTTCACTGCGTCCGGTTTGCACCTGGTGGCGAATCATACGCCTCAGGGTCGGAAGATGGTACTATTCGGATCTGGCAACTGAGCCCAGCTAATGCGGATGCTGAGGAGGCGGTCGATACAAATGGTAAGCCGAAGGCTGGAGTAGAGGAGATTGCATGTAAGGTCGAAGGCTTCCAGATTGCCAAGGAGGGGAAGGCCGAGGAGTAGGATTACATCGTTGGACGAGATGCTGTTGTTATCGTCAAAGCTGCTCTTTCCGCCTTGCCTTGCGTCTGTTCTTGAAAGCCGGTGTCCGACGCAAGTGTGGCTGGCTTGTATGAGTAGTTAACTGCGCCGTGGGAAAAATCTTGCCCTTCATCGAGCAAATGCTAGGGATTTTTTGGTACACCGAGAATAAGCCAAGAGTAGAACATTTTGTGGATGAGGTGTTGATCAGGATTAGATTGAGATGCCATTGTGTATTTTGTGTTGACACATTTTTGTCCCACCCTTTTATGTTGACGATGATAGACGAAATGGTGTTGTTTTGGTTGGTATTCGCTGGAGAACATGACAGGAAAACAAAATGATATTTCCAGATTTGGTATTACTACTTAGTAAACTGCATTACAGTGGTAACATCGCCTGTTTGTCGCATTACTTTGTTGCCGACCGTTTAGACGCCCTAGAACCCTAGAAGTGCGCAGCCTTTGTGCAGCAGGTGAATTAAACAACGGTTACATTCTTACCGAGTTCGCCATCACACGAGTATCAAGAACCAACTGCTCCCGCCTTCCAGGTTAACTAGGCCCCTCAACACATGGGTAGTTGAAGTCAGTCAGCAAAGAAATTAGTCGGAGCCACCGCAGCTTTCCGCCCCAGGCTGCTCGTTGATTTACTACTAGGTCTTCCATGTTCGGACAAAATTACTGTTCTGACCCTTAAGGCAAACTAAATCCCGATTTGACCTCGTTCCGAAATTTTTTTTGTTTCTGACCTTTTCTGGTGACGCCAAGGTCCCTGGCGTCTGGGTTACGAAGCAGACGCCGGAGTCCCTGGCGTCTGGCCCCTGGCCCGCACTGCCCGCCTGCCCGTTGACCTGCTGACGTGGCAAAGGGGCCAGACGCCAAGGTCCCTGGCGTCTGGGTTACGAAGCAGACGCCGGGGTCCCTGGCGTCTGGCCCCTGGCCCGCACTGCCCGCCTGCCCGTTGACCTGCTGACGTGGCAAAGGGGCCAGACGCCAGGGTCCCTGGCGTCTGGCCCCGGTAGGCCAGACGCCAAGGACCCTGGCGTCTGGCCCCGGTAGGTTTACACCCCGCGCGGGCCCAGCCCACCCATCCCCAACCTCTCCCTGGCGGCGGCCGAACGCAGGAACAGAGAGGAAACTTTCTCTCGCCCCTCTTCTCCCTCACACCAAATCCCCCCTTGATCTACTCCATCCTCCACCCAAATTTGTGGATCTGAGGCCCCCAAGCATCCTTGAGGTATTCTCCCCCATTCCCTTCAATTTGTTTTGATTAGAACATCTCTTTTTGGTTGCATTATTCATCATTGGGAGATGTTAGATGAGTACTTGTTGTTTTTGTTTTAGTAAATTTTGTGTAGTTGTTAGATGGTATAGTTGATTTGTAGATAGTAGATGATGTGTTGTTGAATATGTATGCAATTTGAATTTGTTTGGTTCATATGTAGATTATCCTATTGGCTTATTTTTTTTGCAAAAGAGATGATGAAATTGATGGTTGTATGTGACATGATTTGTTCCACAGATTGGGTTGTATAAATTAGATGTTATGTATTTGCATATGTTTTGAATATGAGTGTTTTAAGGGAGAGAGAGATGTTGCATATGATAAAATTTTGCATATGGTTATGTGACACCATATTATTTGAGAATTTTATTTGATTGAAAGATGATGTGCGTATATTTGAGAAGATGATGTATGCATGTGCTAGTAAATTAGCTATATGTTGAATATATAGATGGCATAATATTTGTTTGAATCTGAGAAAGACTACTTTGGCAAGCAAATATATTTAGAAAAAATATTATATGTGTGAAGTGGTATGACAATATAGTTGAATATATAGATGGCATAATTTTTTCTTCAAAATTGTATTGTTTTATATTGTTCACGTATTCATAGATGTTTGTGATTTGTTTTGTAGAATGGCGGATGGTGATGGACCTTGGTATGACGGATTAATCGATGAGTGGGATAAGGAGCATCGTGCTCGTGCCATTGAGAATGGACAGGTAAGAAGCAAGACTGGGTCAATTTTCGTTGTTTCTCATTTGTGTTCTTGTATTGATTATTAAAACATCACTTTATTTGCAGGTTGTAGTTGCTATGCGCATGAGGGGTCATTCCGCTGATGACTTTGATTACGACCCGCGGTATGAGCCTTACATTCGGAGATTGGGTCTTCTCCCATTCGTGTTGCAGTTTAAGCGACGCGCTCCGCCGGTGAACCACGCGGCGCTGACCGCACTTGTGGATCGTTGGAGGCCAGAGACTCACTCGTTCCACCTTCCATGTGGGGAGCTGACGATGACCCTACAGGACATGGCTATGATAAGCGGCCTTCCTATCAACGGACAAGCTGTTACCGGTCGTGTCAGCGTGGGTAATTGGCGAGAACGGACTGCCGATTTAATTGGCGTTCAGCCCGAGGACCCTCAGGAAGGCAAGGCCGATACCGCGAAAGTGAGGCATTCTTGGCTAAAACTGGTCAGAGGAAACACCAACCCGTGCCCTCAAGATGCCAATGACGTGGTTGTGCAGCAGTACGCGCGGGCCTATCTTTGGTATGTACTAACCAAGGTAGTCTTCTCAGATGCAACTGGGAACTCAGCCCTCTGGATGTTCTTGGAGCCACTTAATAACTGGGATACCCAGTATAGCTGGGGTTCGGCCGCACTAGCATACTTGTATCGTCAGGTAAGAGATATTTGTAACCATTTATCTTGCATTTGTCATGCGCCTCCATATGTAACATGTTTGTTTGATTGCAGCTTGACTTGGCGTGTCGGAGGAAGGGAGGTACATCCTCATTGTCTGGGTTTGTTTGGAGCCTATCCGTGTGGATGTGGGAGCGGATCCCGGTTGGACGGCCCGATTTGAAGAACCCCCTCATGGCAAACCCACGGGGTAATCATGACGGGTTGCATGATGATGATCCATATCGGCGCCCTACGCTTGCTTACTATTGGGAACAAGTGACTGTCTACACAGGAAGCTCGCATGTGCGATACAAGTGCTATATGAACGAGCTGGACACCTTGACTGCTGAGCAGGTTTGAGTAGTTAGATGAGATAAAATTTAGTCAAGAATGAAACTTATGTAGCTAACCATGTATCTCTTTGTTTTGCAGGTACATTGGTTGCCTTATGTGGAAGATCGTGACTTTGATCTTAATGAGATGTGCACGCGTGATAGCCATCTTTGGCGGGCGAGGTGCCCAATGATATGCTTCTTCGCAGTCGAGTGGCACTTTGTAGACCGTGTGGCAAGACAATTTGGAAAAAGACAAGGTATTCCAATTGAGGAGAGCAAGGAGGAAATGCTATCTCTGCATCGGTAAGCAAGCATGCCTTGAGTATGTAGTAGAGCATTGAATAAGTCAATGTTTGCTAATGCTTTGTCCCGTGCATCATTTGTAGGTTCGATCGAAGGAACAATCAGGATATATCGGATTGGGCAAACAAACACCGTGCGTGGATAGAAATTTGGAATCAAAGAGACACGTTAGTGCAATCAGAGAATAGACCTCACAATCAGTCAGCATATCAGAAGTATCAAGTGTGGTATGCGGATCGTTACCGGTTAAAGCTGAAGCCAGGTTGGACTCACGAAGAGTGGTCGGAGTTGGTGTCTGAAGACCCGGAGACTGCAGAAGGTTATCATACCTTCAACACGGCTGTGAGAGACACCAGAGGGGCTCATGTTGACTACGCACCGATGCATGACGAAATGGTAGTCTGTTTGACCTATTCTAACATACTTGCATCATGTTGTCTTCTTTCAAATACATAAGTTTGGTGTGCTCATGAATTGCAGGGCAGAGAGTTGCTTCTGTGCGTCAACGATGCCAATGTTGCACTAAGTCATCCATCTGGTGGTGCATTATCTGAGAGGACTCTTAGGAGCACGATGGAGGTTAGTCGCAATATATTATAAAAGTTTTTTTCGCGGATTAGTTATTTGCATCTCATATCATAGCATATTTTGTGTTGTCGCAGAAGTTCAAGAAGCGGTTCCATAAGATGGCAGCTATGCTTTCTTGCCATGGTGCTCAGTCCAGTGACGTGTATGCACCAGGTAGCCGCGCCGCTAGAGCTAATAAACGGCGTTATGTCCAGAACGAAGAGGACATAGAGGAGGAGGTCAATGAAGAGGAGCCAACACATCAAGAGGAGCCAACACATCATGATGAGCATGAGTATGATGCAACACATCAAGAGGATCATGAGTATGATGTTGATGCTCCACAACCATCACAGGTTACACAACCGACACAAGGCAATGCCCGCTCTAAAAAAGGCAAAGCAATAGCTAAGACACCGGGCCAGAAAGGTAGAAAGAAGATATGGAACACTCAATTCCATAGTCCGGAGTATCCTCATCAATTTATGCCTGCGGGAATGCAAAGATATAAGTCGAACATTGATGCAGAGGCGGAGGAGGCTAGCGAAGAGGAGGAGCATGAGGCTAGCGAAGAGGAGGAGCATACACTTGCAGATATCGTGAAGAGAGGAAGGAAGAAGTGAGCTTGTTGTAGTTTGTTTCAATGAGCTTGTTCTAGTTTGTTTCGACGAACCTGGTGTAGTCTCTTTCCATGAACTTGTTGTCGTTTCTTTCCATGAACTTGTTGCCGTTCGAATTAAGTTGTACCGGATTCGTGAAGTTGCTATGAATGTTTGACATGAATGATGTGATTTATGTTAATTGTTGTTTCCTGTGATTTAGTCATTTATATGAATGTTTATATGAATGTTTGACATGAATGATGAAATCTGTACTTAGTCATCTATATGCACAGGGAGCCAGACGCCAGGGTCCTTGGCGTCTGGCTGTAAGTCAGGGGACACGACGCCAGGGTCCTTGGCGTCTGGCTGTAAGTCAGGCGACCAAACGCCAGGGTCCTTGGCGTCTGGCAGTCTACTGACACCAGAAACAGGGTAAAGCAGGGGAGCCAGACGCCAGGGTCCTTGGCGTCTGGTCCTGGTGCAGACAATACTTGCTTTTTCACTTGTAGTTTTGTCTTTTCACTTGTAGTTTCGAATAACATACATAAGCAATGCATAGTCTTTTCATAACACTATAGTTGACAAATGACAAACATAGTTCAAATTACAAACTTAGTTCATGACCACGATGGTCTACGATACAATGTCTCGAATGACATAGCAAATTACAAACATAGTTCAAATTACACAAATAGTCTCGAATGACATAAGTAGTTCATGACCACGATGGTTGAAACGACATGAACATCACATATAACTCGGTTTCCTGTAGCAATGCAAGTCAACAACCCTTTTCCATTTCCATTCTTCCAGCATTTCTTGAATCTTGTCATCATCAGTTATGTCAACCAATTTTCTTTCCCCGGGGCCATCTGACTTCCTCCTGCTGACGTAGTACACAAAATCCTCTTCCTTCAACCCTTGCTTCAACATGAATTTAGTCTTCAACCAATCGAAAGTGAGGTCCACTTGACTAACTTGCACAATACATGGAGACAAGCCATGCACATGAACAACAGGGCTAAGCACCCACTGAGTTTCGTTAGCCATCTACAGCACACAAATCTCTTAGTAGCTAACCTATGATACATTAAACCACGAGGAAAACAAACTAGGGTTTTCACAAAAGTATGATAAATTAAACCAACCAAAAAATGGGGGTGGAGTTGATTTACCTTCTAGTCTCGAAATCCTGAAGATCCAACGGTGAAACCGGACCGATTTGTGAGAGATCTGAGGGAGGGGGGGTTAGGGTGCTGGACGAGGGAGTGACGTTGGCAGGGCTAGAGGTGAGAGTGGGTGGATATGAGTGAAATGAGAGGGGTAGAGGTGGAGATGAATGGATGAGAGGGGTAGAGGTGGGCCCAAAATCTTATCCACTCGAATCTTATCCATTAGACAAGAATGCTTTCTGGACACCAGACGCCAGGGACCTTGGCGTCTGGGTGTCCATCAGACACACCAGACGGCCTGTCTGGTCACCTGCGCGAGCAAAGCACGCCAGACGCCAGGGTTCCTGGCGTCTGGGTGTGGGAGGCAGACGCCAGTGACCTTGGCATCTGGGTGTCCATCAGACACACCAGACGGCCTGTCTGGTCACTTGCGTGAGCAAAGCAAGCCAGACGCCAGGGACCCTGGCGTCTGGATCTGGGAGGCAGACGCCAGGGACCTTGGCGTCTGGGTGTCCATCAGACACACCAGACGGCCTGTCTGGTCACCTGCGCGAGCAAAGCAAGCCAGACGCCAGGGACCCTAGCGTCTGGATCTGGGAGGCAGACGCCATGCACCCTGGCGTCTGGGTGTGGGCCTGGTGTTTTTGCACACAGCTTGTTAAAGTTTTTGCTTAGCAACAACTAGCAAACACTGTTAAATATGAACAAAGCATGCTACTCTCAACCAAAAATATGAACAAAGCATATCAACTAGTCTCGAATGACGAACATAGTTTGCACATAATCTCAAATAGTCTCGAATGACAGAAATAGTTCATGACCACACAAGGTCTCGAATAATAAGTTCATACATTAAACAAAGTCTCGGCAGTTCATCATCGACGCCGGTGCCTTTCCATTTGTCTACTGAGTAGTCCGGGGCCACTTTCCCTTCTTGTCACATGCCTCGTCCTCCTCTTGTGCATCGCGAGCCCTTGCAAGTTTGCTTGCCCTCTCTTCTTGACGAGCCGCCTTCTCTTTGCGTGCCCTCTCTTGCTCACGCTTCTTGCGCTCACGAGCCTCCTTCTCACGACGCTCCCGCTCCAATCCCCGTGCATAGGACTCCTCGAATAGGCGCTGCCTCCGTAACCAATCTGCACGTTGGTCCTCTTGGATATCTTTTGGTACCTCGTGATCTATCCAAGTGAAGTACTTGCAAAGTGTAGGAGGGGACTACATATAAACCATGATTTTGTTAGACATATGAGTGACAACTTGTTGATGTTTTTTATATGTACACCTAACATACCGGTGGTATGTCATATGCGTTAGTTGGCCTTCGACGATCATGTGCATAGTTGGGACACACGAAAAACCTTCTACCTTCTGTCCATGACTTGTTGCGGTCAGTGGACACCTTCAGCTTGCAAACATCACCACACCAACATGGTGGTGTGGGCACATCCTTCTCCTTCTTCTTGTCCAAACTGGCCTCCAACCACGTCTTCGGCATGTCCTCTTGGTCCGCGCACGGTGGCCTCGTCCTGGAACCGGATGAAGCCATGCCTACAAAAAGAACAATTGTTAGCACAAGACATTAAGAGAGCAAATGCATAAATGCTAGGAATTGTATGAACAAATAATATACCATTATTATTAGATCAACCATCTGGATTAAACAAATAACCGAAGGCCGATCCATTATCAACCATTCCTCTACGACCACCTCTAGCACTTGTGCTTCCTCTTCGACCACGACCACCTCTAGCACTTGTGCCTGCTCGACCACCACCTCTAGCACTTGTGCTAGCTCGACCACCACCTCTAGCACTTGTGCTCCCTCTACGAACACTAGCACCTCTAGCACTTGTGCTCCCTCTACGACCACCACTACCACCTCTGACACTCGTTCTTCCTCGACCACCACCACCGTCACCTCTTCCACCTCTTTCACCATCGGTGCCGCCTCCACGACTTGTTTTTCTTTTTTTGGTTTTCTTTTTTTTTGCATGTCCGCTCATTGTGTCCCCCTTCACCGCACACCCCACAGTTGATAATGTCAGGAGCCTCCATGAAATGACCGCTACCAAATTGTTTCATGCCAGTGTATCCAGCCAGGTCATCCATATCACCCCTGAACCTCTTAGTTCTCCTTCTACCCTTCGTCTCCACCTTCAGAAGAGGGTCTGGCCTAATATGAGGGCCATGGTACTCAGGCCACTGTGATTGGTCCAAGAAAGGGTGAAATCTTGGCGCCCATGTCAACCTAGTAGCTTCCACATGGAACTCTTGCATCCTCACGGTTTTTCCATCATTAACATGTATGTTTCTCGCCTTCGCCGCCGTTATCAAATGCGAGCATGGCCAATGATACTTACTAGGCCTCTCGCACTGGCACCACCGAGTCTTCAGTTTCACCTCAAATGCAGCACCACCATATTGTCTACCATCTCGTGTTGTGCCACCTGGCTCATCAATTTGATAGATCATTTCAAGTCTATCGAATACGATAACTTGTTGTCGTGAAGACTTGCTTGCTTGTAACTGCAACCATTCATCAACCTTTTCCGGATAATCCTTTTTTTCACCTATCCATTTTGCAGTCTCTTCAGAATGCCTCTGAAAGTACTCATTAAGCTTGAAGAAGGTGTACTCCACTATTGCAGTCACCGACAAAGCACGAGCACCCTTCAACACATTGTTGAAACATTCTACGAGATTGCTCGTCATGTCGCCATATCGCCAACCACCATCGTCATGAGCGCGTGCCCACTTGTGCTTCTCACTTAAATTCCTAGTTAAGAAGTCTTTTCCCCCTTCGTTCACCGCTGCAAAGAGTTTGTTGTACCGAGCATCGAAACCTTGGGTGGTGAAGGCCACACATACATGGGTAAGGTCTTTGCTGAGCTCCTTGCTCTTACATGCCCGGTAAAAGTTGGCCACGAAATGCCTCATGCACCATCTGTGGTGAAGCTTTGGAAATCCTGGAATAACAATGTCCATTGCCTTGAGTATGCCATGATGTCGGTCCGATATGATGCATACCTCCCTAGCCCCAATCACGTTGTGCCTAACATGACCCATGAACCACTCCCAGTTGTCTTGGTGCTCGGAAGGCACCAAAGCAAATGCACATGGCAACACGTTGTCGTTTGATGAGTGCGCCATTGCTACCATTAGTGTGCCCTTATATCTACCGGTCAAGAACGTGCCATCTATAGACAAGACCGGACGACAATGCTGAAACGCCTCCACACATTGTCCATAACTCCAGAAGGCACGGTGGAACACTCCCTCGTGATCCTCGACCACATGAAACATGCCCGGGTTCCTATGTGCAATGGCGGCCAACAACCTTGGGAGCTGGTTGTATGCTTCTTCATAACCACCGTACAACATCCTAATAGCATTTGCCTTTGCCTTCCATGCCTTCCCATACTTGACTTCATAACCAAATTGTTTTTTCACCGTCCGCATGAGAAACCTCACTTTCACAGTGGGATCAAAGGCTATGTCTTTCATCCATTTGTATCCAAGATACTCAGATGTGAGTTGACGGTGCGTCTTTCTAAGTCGTTTCGATGGCGGTTTGCATCTATGAGTGGTATCACAACTTGTTAACACCCATTCTTCGGTTTCTTTAAGCTTTCTTGCACGAACCTTCCATGTGCATTCCTTTTGCTCACACACCACGGTGTAACGCAATTTCATGTCGGAGTGCTCAACATAAATTGGCCTATGGTTTCGAATGACATAGTCAGCCAACCAAAACTTCAGCATAGGCAAGCTCAGAAACTTCAATCCTTTCTTCAAATAAGCATTCTCGTCCTCATTCTCCACCCTTGGTTCTCCTGGATCCGGGCATGGTGTTGGCTCAATCGCCGTCATTCTCATTCCACCGTCAACAACAACTTTATGGGCAAGGCCGAGATCTTTAAATAAGTGAGTTCTTTTTTTAAGCCCGTCAGCTCAAAGTGGATTTGGTTCTCCTCCTTTGTGAATCCATCCTCGTCCAACTGTTCAACTGGACCCTCGTCATCCGAGTCATACGCATATTGACGCCTAAAAGGCAAGTCACGATCCATGTCCTTTTGCGCTATGTACACATCCAAGTCACCAACATCATTGCCATGAAACCCTTCCTCTTGCTCTTCGTCGTCATCATAAGCATCTTCATCCTCTTGAATTACTCCGTCACTAGCAATCACCTCAACTTCATTTGCTTGGCTAGTTGGTGGTTGGCTAGAAGCATTGGGGGCATACAACTCAACCTCATTTGCTTGGCTAGTTGGTGGTTGGCTAGAAGCATTGGGGGCATACAACTCAACCTCATTTGCTTTGATAGTTGGTACACGGGGACATGGTGGGGGATAAACATTGGGGGCATCAACCACAACCCTATGCTCAACAAGTGGCACCATTGTCCTCTCGCTCATGTCATCCATTGGGGAAGAGACATGCCGGTTCAAATCAAAGGTAAACCGAGGAGATTCAGTGGTGGCAAACAATTCAAGTGACTTGTCTTCCGATTGGGATACTTTTTCCTTGTATACATCCCAATGCAAATCCGAGGTGATAGGCATACTTTTCAAGTGAGATTTGGCTCCAACTCCAACATCATACCTTCCTATTAACTTAACATCAACATTGGTGTCCATCCACTTCAAGACTTGTCTCACTTTTGCAACAACATCCTCATAGCTAGGGCTTCTATCAAAAACCAATGGTTCCTCACCCGTGTCGGCATTGTTACTCAAGAATGCCTCCTTGTCAATGTAATGAACATTAACAAGTCTCTCCATCTAAAAATTACATGAATGCATTTAAGACCTCAATGAGAATTGGTGTTTATCCAAATACATCTTATTATATCCAAATCATATCAACACTAAATTATTGGTGATGTCCACAAAAGTATCACTAATCACTAATTAACACACTAAGCAAAGTTAACCCTAATCACTAACTAACCCTAACCCCCAATTTTTCTACTCAACAAACATATATTCCTACTACACACCATGCATAGCACTATATTATCAAAGTTAACCAAGCCATTCACACTAACATAAGGGGGAGAAAACATGAACTAGGGTTCCACCAACATGTATAAAATGCAACCAAAAGGACAAGACTTAACAAAAAATAATTGGATGATTTGGGAGAGATTAACAAGAGCAACAAAGTGATGGAAAGATCCACCTAAGGGATGTACCTTTTGGAGAGGATTTGAGGGGGGAGCTTGAGGGGTGAGAGAGAGTGGGGAGGCAGCAGCTCTTCTTCAAGCTCGGGCTGGATTGGGGAAAGTGTGTGGGGTGGGACCCACACACTCTCCCGGTGGGGTTATCCACTTACCGGGGCCAGACGCCAGGGACCCTGGCGTCTGGCCCCTTTGCCACGTCAGCAGGTCAACGGGCAGGCGGGCAGTGCGGGCCAGGGGCCAGACGCCAGGGACCGTGGCGTCTGCTTCGTAACCCAGACGCCAGGGACCTTGGCGTTACCGAAAAAGGTCAGAAACGAATTTTTTTTTGAAACGAGGTCAAATCGGGATTTAGTTTGACTTAAGGGTCAGAACAGTAATTTTGTCCTCCATGTTCCAATGTGAGGGTGGTGCCCGGAGATACACTGTGACGGCACCGCTCACACCATCCCGTGAGGGGTAAAACCGGGAGATCCGTGGACAAGCACGCACGCACTGGACCAGACTCCAGGCAGGCATGCAGTCAGTCAGTCAGTCAGGCCCGTCGTCGTCGTGGACACAAAGGACGGACAGGCACTGGGGTGGGGGGTCCGCCCTGCTCGCAACTTGCAGCTTTGCAGCGCCGGTACACGCCGCGCTGATAATTTCATTTCATCATAGGCCCCGCCTCCCCCTTCCTTTCCTTCCCCCCACCCCACACTCCCCTCTCTCTCTCTCTCTCTCTCTCTCCAAAACCAAATCAAACCGGAGCCAAATCAAAGCAGCTCTTCCCGGAACACCGGCCAGGATCCCCTCCCCGCCGGATCCGCCCCCGTCCCCGCCTCCGCCTCCGCCCGCGGTTCGATCCGGCGCGGCCGCCTCCCGGCCTGCATTCGGGGCGCTCCGGTCGCCGGCGCCGAGTCCTCCCCTCTTCGGTCCGTTCTCTTCCCTCCCCCCCTGCATGCCTGCCTCCAGTGCCGCTCTTCTCCGCGCCGTGTTCCAGTTCTAGGCGTTCCTGGGGGCGCTCCTTGCTTGGTTCTCGCTGGGGGCGAGAGCGCGGGGCTGGCTTGTAGGGTTTGGGCTCCAGAAGTTGCGTCCCCTCTCCCCGGGGTCTCGGTCCTTGGTGCTGAGCGGATGAGTGGGGAGGCGACGCAATGCTGCTGTTTCACTGGGGTTTAGTGTGCCAATTTTGCTGTATTTTTTTTCTTGTCATGGTGGTTCCATGTTTGTTCCCCTGCTGTGAGATTCCAACGGTAGCTAGGTCCTCGCATCTAGTGCGTCCTGTACCCTTTTGGAAGATTCCGGAGTAGCTCTAGGGGTTATAACAGGAATGTGGGATTATTAGGTTAGATAGATAAGCCCCAGAAGATGCTTTCCATTATTTATCACATATGAACTCAGTTCTGCGGGTTAAATTTACTCACTACTTGGACGTCCTTGTCAGTTTACTGTACATTTCTCTAATTGGATGTAGTTTTGCTAGAGATTATAGGAAGTAGGTTATATATCTCTAATTGGAAACCGGTGCGTCCCCTCTCCCCTGGGGTCTCGGCCCTTGGCGCTGATGAGCGGGGAGGCGGCGCAATGCTGCTGTTTCACTGATGTTTATTGTGCCAATTTTGCTGTGTTTTCATTGTTGTTATGGTGTTTTCCTGCCAGGAGATTCCAACTGTAGCAGTGCGTCCTGTGTCTTCCGGTTAGGTAGATGAGCCCGAGAAGATGGTTTGCATTATCACATAAATATGAACTCAGTGTTGCAGGTTAAATTTACTCACTGTTTGGACATCATTGTCACTTTAGTGTACATTTCTACTCGTTAGATGGAATTTTGCTAGGGGTTATAGGAAGTTGGCTATATATCCATCACCCATGCTTGAACCAAATGCACAGTTCCCTTACTCCTCTTTGCTAGAGTTTGCAAATAAATAGAACATGTCCTGTATAACATCAACAAGTTTGGGTGAATCTCACTTTCCTTTGGCGGAGTTGCCACCTAATGTGTTGTGTTGGTAATTTTTGCCCTTTTTTTGGGAGTTGATAATTTTTGCCAGTTAACTTCACGTAGTTATGACTTGTTCAATCTCCAAACTTAAGCAGTGGTGGGAGGGTAGATAATTTTTGCCAGTTAACTTCACGTAGTTATGCTATATTAATTTGCTAATTAAAATTATTTTTATATGCTGACTGTGGATTAAATGATCTGGTGGACTATGCTATTTCAAATTATTTTTATATGCTTTATTCCTTGGAGTTTTTCTTCTTCCATTTTGTTGATACTATGGTTGCATGATGCAGTTTGAAGCATAATTTGGGAGGATCTGAATAAGGAAGCACATAAGGTCGACCTGTTCTTGATGGATAAAATACCTTCCGATTGCCCTTATCCTGGATGTTTCTTCTGTGTTATGAAGGAAGCAAACCCTAGCAAACGAAGAGCAAGTGTGCTGAAATTCTTTAGAGAACTTCCTTCCCAAGATGATGATGGCCAAGTTCTCCCTATTAGTGGCCTTTGGAACACTGCCATGGCACACCCAAATGACCCTGAATTCATCAACTTGGGGATATTTGAGTGCATGGCAGCTCTAATATGGAAGGGCCTGAAAAACAGGCGTTGGCTTTCACATGATCAGAATATTTACATCCCATATTATGCAGCACATGTTATTGGATCATATACGATGAATATGGAGGAGTTTGCAGAACGTGCTGTTCGTGCCGGAGTAATACCTCCATTAGTTGAACTCTTAAGAGGTAGGCTGACCTGGGTGGAGCAAAGAGTTGCTGTCAGAGCTTTGGGGCATTTGGCTACATACCCTAGTACATTCCCTGCTGTTGCTGATCATGGAGAAGTGCTTGAACTTGCAATTCAACTTGCCTCAAGCTCTCTAGAAATTGTGTACTCTCACTTTTACCAATTCGTAGATCGAAGGCTTGGCTACCACTGTGATCTTCTTACACGTGGTATGGGTGGTGCTGAAATGGAATCTCGTAAAGCTGAGGAATGGGCTAGCCAACTGCAGTGCTGGTCTTTGCAGCTCATAAACTGCTTTGCATTTAAGCCTGAGTTTCTCCATGATATCTGCAAGCCTGAATTTCTAGCTAAGTTACCTGGTATGTGGGGTGGGCTTGTGAATGAGAACTCACCTGCTGGTGTTGGTTTACTAAGAACAATCTGCCAGAGCAAGCTTGGACAAGGTCATGTTGCTAATATTTCTGGTGTCATCGAAGCTTTATGCAACATTGCTCGTTCTTCAGATGACTGGCAATACATGGCCATTGATTGTCTACTCTGGTTAGTGCAGGATCCTAGTACATATCATAAGGTAAGACATTCCAAATTTTACACAATGCTTGAAGGGATGCTTAAACATGATCAAGAATTTTAATTTAGTGTCTTGTCACTTGGTGCCCATTCCCATGTCCTAATTGAAATGGCCTGGATTATATTTGTTGAATTGCTTGAGCTTTAAATATATTGACAAGTGTTCCTTGGACTTGATAACAAGAAAATGTAAATTACATAATTTCTGATAAACATTAGGAAATGAAGGGTCGAACTAGTATTTGGAGCTGACAATTTTTGAGAACTGATATTAAACTTCACTTTCTATATTGGAAACATTAATTTCGTTGGAGATAACTGCAAATTAGATAACTCTTTGTAAACCTTTGGAAATGAAGAGCCGAGTATTTTGAGCTACCAATTTCTGATTATTTTAATATTTTAAATACTATTGTTAAGCTTAGGATGCTGCATTTTGTCTGTTTAAGCTGTACAATGATTTCAACTGTTCAGTGTTTCAGATATTGTTTGGTGCAAGCTATGTTATCTGCTTTCATTTTGTTAATGCTACTTCAAAATGGTTACTCTGGTTATTTGCACAAAGAAAACTTTATCATTACTGTAGTCCTGTCTGGATGCAGTCTATAATTGTTTGTTAAGCTTTGGTTTTTGTAACTTTAGTTGCTTTTCCCATGTGTACAGGTTATAGATAAAATCGCCCCGACACTGATAGATTTAGCGGATATTTCCACACTCGGTGATTACAAAAGGCTGGGTGACACTATTGTCACAGTCCTCCAAGAGTGTATGCAACAAAATGGGAACTCACGGAACTCAATTAGTAGTCACACCAAAGAAGAAATTGATGAACTGTTGAGTTTCAAGCAGAAACTGAAATCGGAAAAGAATATGCCAAAGGAAGATCTTCATATAAAACAAGCTGCAGCATTAGTTGTAAAATTGGAAGGTAATTCTCTGTTCTCTTCAGGAAATATTGAAGGAGCTGCAGCGAAGTACTCTGAAGCACTCGCATTGTGTCCAATGAAGTCCAAGAAAGAAAGAGTGGTGCTTCATAGCAACCGAGCTCAATGTTATCTTCTCCTGCAGCAACCTTTAGCTGCCATCAGTGATGCTACCCGTGCATTGTGCCTTCATAGTCCGTTGAATCGACATGCCAAAAGTTTGTGGAGAAGAGCTCAAGCATATGATATGCTTGGTTTAGCAAAAGAGAGCCTGCTGGATGCAATTCTGTTTATAAATGAATGCTCTCAGTCCAGTGATCCTGATCTATCCTTGAGGCAAAACAAGGTTCCTGATTACGCTGAGCGATTGGTAAAGAAGCAGATGCGTGCTGCTTGGTTATTCAGGGAATCATCCCTAAAACATGGTGGAATCCATTGTGAGGGAGATGCTAGTGATGCATTTCGGCAAGAGGCTGATGACTCTGAGTGGGAGACAGTGAGTGAAAGCGATGGTGAGGATGATGAAAGGAGGGGAGCAGATGATGAAACTGAATGGAAGAGTGGTGGTCACAGGGAAGATGCGTACGAGAAAAGCTGAGAAACAGGTTTGCAGAGAAAAAATGTTTTCCTTTTATTTATTTATTTGAACTTTGTTTTCCCTTCTAATAAGTGTAGTGTAATGCATGTAAGAAAATTTGAATTTTTGTTTTTTGAAGAATGGCTATGATACTACATGTCTATGATTTGAAAATTAAACAACTTTTCTTACCATCCCCTAATTATCCTACAAACAGGAGTGGTAGAGTGGGCAAATAAACAAATAGCGACGGGAGAACAGTTTTTAAACAAAATTGTAACTAAACGTTGTATGTACTGTAACCACCCCAATATATTCTTTAAGAAACGAAATTAGAAACTTTTCCTGCCTCAGTGCTCAATCTATATGTGCTACACACATAATCTTTAGCAATCTGCGATTTCTTTACCTTTTCCTGACTTTAGAAAGGTGATGTTTCATTATAGCTGATACAAACAACTGGCAACTATGGCGCTTTCCTAATCCAGGCATCTGTTATCTTTCAGGTTTTGGTGTCATTAATCGTTATTTGGTAAGCTTGCTCTCATTGTGCTTGTGTCGGAAGCGGCAACAACAACAGAAGCAGCCGCTTGCCTGCTGCTCTATCAAAGCAAAATTAAGTTGTGGAAACTAGATGAGTCTGCTATCGAGAGCTCATAAAAATGTAGCTTTCAAAGTATGTCTGGTGTCACTGTATTGTCAGCATGGAGAGCAAGGCCAAAATTTAGCCGTTGTCCTCGCCATGTTCTTTGGTCTGTGTGAGTCGCTGTGACAGATTCTTGAGAATGTTGTCTTGCTCTTGATTGGTGTTGTAAATTGAACAGAACAGTACCTTAGTTCTATCTTAAACATCATCGATTTGTGAATGAGCTTTACCTTGAAGACGCAATGCAAGTGATATATATCGTGCGTCTTGAAAATTCCATTTTTGTGGCGCAGATGATGGAGTGCTTGATCGCAACAGGAAACCTTTTTCCAGTTTACTCTTTGAGATATCTTTGGGATATTTGCAGTGCAGCGGAATAGTTGATGAACGTGCACGAACAGATGATACAGGGCAAAAACCATGATATAAAGAACAGAAAAAATCAGTCTGTTCAAACTGTGATGTTGCTGGCCACCTAGTATACTGTTAAAGATCTAACCGCATCACGGTTTTGGTTACTGTCAGAAGACATATGTTTTTTTTTTCTACATTTTTATGGAATTTGATATGTTATGCCTAATCTTTGCATCCATGCGGTTGTCCGGCCTTGGATGTTTTAACCTCCAAATTCATGCATAAATCTTTGCACCCTGGTTTTTTCAACCTGAAAAGTCACATAAAAACATTTCAACATCCTAGCCTAGCCATTTCAATCCACTATTTTGAAAATAAGATGTGAGAATTCTACAAATCTAGAAGCCCATATTTCCCCTCTCCCAAATTCATTCATAAACTTCTCATCCTGAAAAGTCACATAAGAACATTTCAGCATCCTAGCCTAGCCGTCTCAGTCCGCTATTTTGAAGATAAGATGTAAGGCCTTACACAATGGTGGGTGCTTAGGCACAGGTGCTCGAGGAAAAAGAGCAGCATCGGATGTGGTCTTGCAATGCAGAGGTGCTTCAGTTGCTTAGATGGAGGCGTTGGACTCTTTTCTCTTCCTTTTTCTATTGATGGAGGCTTTGAAGGGAGCAGTTATTTCTAAGTATCGGTTGGCATCGGAAGCAAACATTTGCTTCTGCCTCCCTTCCTAAGCACCGGTGCAATCCAATATGAGGAAAAAAAACGTTTTTTTTCTCTAGCACCTGGCTAAGCACCCCCAGCTATATAGGGCCTAAATGGGAATTCTACAAATCTAGAAGCCCACACTTCCCCTCTCCACCTATATGCCACCAGGATTGCTTCTTCATGGTAGTGCGGACCCGGTGGAGAGGGAAAGGTAGGAGCCAACTACGACGGAGTTTGTGATACCGTGCCAAATCCGACAGTGGTTGGCAACCATTATAGGTAGCATCCATGCAGATGATTCATGGAGTTTGTGACACCGACGGTTATGCCGGATCCGGCAGTGGTTCATGACCATAAACAATGCTCTAACATAGCGAACATGCAGATGATGACGAGTATGAGAGTGTCCTGGATCGTGCAACTATAGTTGTGTGTGTGTGTGTGAGAGAGAGAGAGGTGACTCGTTTTTTTATCCTAGGACATGGTAGATAGGCGGAATTGTCTTCTCCTGCGAGCAATTGTAGATTATTTTTTATTTAAGTATTGATTCTCTTTCAAATGGTTGCTTTGATTGTGCAATCTTTATCATCGAAATGTACAACCATGACCTAAAGTTGCATAAAGTTTTTTCCCCGACCATTGGATCCTAAAAATAGTTAACCAGTTCAATTTGTAAAGCATTTTTCCTCTTGCAGGAGCATATGTCATACGTTATTAAGAACTATCACAGTTTATAAATAGATGTCTCTTTCAACAAAAGCGTAGTTTCTAAGATGCAATTTTGGCCATTGATTTCTACGTCTCCAGTAAAAAAACATAAAACAACTACAAACCGATATTTTAATGACAAATCTATAATACTTCCATCCAATTCAATCACGATATATTATTGCGTATTGCAAGTTGAATTAGAGATTTTCATCTTCATGGTTCATAATGTTACCTATTAGAACTGGAGTTAGTTAACAATAGAACTACTCCACCAACTGATACCTTAGAAAATCAGGGGTTCGCTAGGCACCGACCTTATTTTCTGGAATAATACAAAGTTTATGACGGGTGGTGGAAGGTCTACTATAATGTCGCTAGGTATGTCTTTTGATGATGTGTTTTGGGTCATAGCAGAAATGCAACATAAGAAAATGACTAAACAACTTAATTTTAGCATGTAAGGAGGAAACCATTTTTTCTAAGCATCTACAAGCATGGTGGTAAGTTTTTGACGCCACTCACAAATATTGAAAGTCGATATATAAGGCGGTAGCAACCTCCCAAAAGCTCCAATATCTGAGTAGTCTAGAACCTCTTCAAGTCTAGAGACAAAGTTGGTTGCGTATATTTCCCTCGCCTTATGGTTTTTCCGCCTCCACTATTGTGCATTCTATTCCATGCCTATCCAACCAAGATGTTTTGAAGAGGTGCTTTCATTTTGTCCATATAACCAAAATTGACGTAGACTTACATATCAGTGACAAGTAATTTTTATTTTTATTCTTGAAGTGAGGTATTTTCTGGTTAGTATTAATTAACATGAAGCTGCACACTTATACCACCAAAAATAACAATGAGGAGAATAACGACGCTTCGCCTCCCGAGTACGTTACCACTTTTTGCCTCATATTCTTGGGCGGCAAGTAAGGTCAATGATGTGCAACAGTATGGTATAATAGAATTTTTTTACATGGACTGATTTCAAAATAGGGAAAAAGAGCCTTGAAAGAAGGTGACAAAAATTGACGAGTTAGAAGGAATACATTAATTGAATCTAAATACATAGTTTTTTTATGCCACTCGCAAATATTGGAAGTCGATATACAGGGCGGTAGCAACCTCCCAAGAGCTTCAACAACTTAGTAGTCTAGCACCTCTTTTAAGAGACAAAGTTGTTCACGTAGTTTTCTTTAGCCTTACGGTTTTTCTACCGCCACTGTTGTGCATTCTATTTCATACCTATCCAAGCAATATATTCTGAAGATGTGCTTTCATTTTGTTCCTATAACCAAAATTAATGTAGACTTACAATCAGTGAAAAGCAATATTTTTTTGGAAAAAGGTTTTTTGTTAGTATTAATTAATCATGAATCTACACACGTACACCTCCAAAAGAATAATGAGGAGAATAACGACGCTTCGCCTTCAGGGTTCATTACCGCCTTTGCCTTATATTCTTGGGCGGCAAGTAAGATCAATGATGTGTGGCGGCATAGTGTAACCGATTTTTTTACACGGATTGATTTCCGAATACGGAAAAAGAGCCTTGAGAGAAGGTGATGAAAAATGACAAGTTAGAGGAATACATGAGCGGTCACTTCCATTAGCGATTTACTTACCATTCATCTTATTCTCTTGAACGACATCGAAGACATTTAAGATCATTGATAGACGATGATGCGAAGATGACAACTAATTGAATTCGATATGTAGTGAATATGATAAGGTTAACAATGTCGTCAAGACAAGAAAATGAAGACTATAACATATGAGATGATTGATAAGACAAATTTAGATCTGAGGCGCCGCGACAAGGAAGTCAGTGGCATTTTTATTTTGAGCACAATGGTGAACATATTGTACCAGGCCTCTCAAACAGGATTGTGCCAAAGCCCTAAAAACCCATAGATAACCCAGGGCAGGGCCCCACGAAGCCCAGAAGCAAAGCCATTCCCCCTTCGTTCGTTGTTTCCTCTTCCGTTACCACTCCACCCCAGACCCGGTCACCATTTAGGCACACCCATCGACGTGGTATCCGGCTATCCGCGCCGCCCATCCACCCTAACTCCGATCCCATCGCCGATCGCCTCCGCCCCACCCTAAAACCTCCGGCCGCCGTCCCCCCTCCGATGGCCGGCCAGCCCCGCGAACGCGGGTCCCGCGCCGCGCGCAAGGGCCGGCCCGTCCGCACGCCAGCAACCCTGCTCGCCCTTAACCCCACCCCCGATCCCGATCTGTCCGCGCAGGCCTCTGACGACGTGTCTCCGTGGGGCCGCTCGACGGCGGACGAGCTGGAGGACCGCCTCCTCAAGAGGCTCGAGGAGGCCTACGCGGCGGCGCTGGCCGGCCTCGCTGAGCTCGGCTACGCCGAGGACGCCGCGCTCCGGGCCGTCCTCCGCGCGGGCCACTGCTACGGCAAGCTTGACGACCCTGTCGATAACATCGTCGCCAACGCCCGCTCTTTCCTCAACGATCCAGATGCCCCCGGCGGAGCCGGGGGGTTCGCCGACCTCCGCCGCCTCGAGGAGTACTCCCTAGCGGGCCTCGTCTGCCTCCTTCAGAGCAGCCGTCCCACCATCTCCCGTGTCGAGGCCATGTGGTGCCTCCTCGCCAACGACCTCCGCCTTGAGCAGGCCATCAACATGGGAGCCTCCTTCACCGATAAGTCGCCCCACTCTGGCTTCTCCACCGCCGAGAGTGATGCGCCTTCCCCAGCCGCACCCGCCCCAGGGCAGCGTGGCTACTGCCACTTCCATGCGACCACGGCCACAGAGAACCACATGTTTGACCCTGAAACATTCATGCGTCTTGCGATGCGCGCCCACACTGACAGCACGCGCCCGCACACCGAGAGCACTGCTGGTGTGGTCTCATGCGTTAAGAACACATGGTCACGGTCTGGCGGCAGCGCTGCCCCGGCCCCTGCTGCCCCAGATGGGCAGGGGCAGCCCAAGCAGTCCTTTGCTATGAAGGTGTCCACCGATGATCTCATCGAGTCTGTGGTGATGGAGCTTGAGTCGCTGGACATTGACAAGAAGGACCCTCCTGCGGAGAAGCCTGATCCCAAGAATGAGATGGTGCGTGACCTCATTAAACAGACGCGGGAGATGGAGGAGCAGCTCAAGGAGCGCAAGGAGTGGGCCCAGAAGAAGGCGGTACAGGCTGCTCGTAAACTTGGCAATGATCTCACTGAGTTGCGCATGCTGCGGATGGAGCATGATGATAACCAGCGGCGGAAGAATGATAAGCAGTCACTGGAGGATGAGACAATGAAGCGCCTCACACGTCTGGAGTATGAGCTGAAGAAGAAGAGTGGGCAGCTTGACCGGAGTAATGCTAGTGTGCAGAAACTGGAAATGGAGAATGCAGAAATACGTGCTGAGATGGAAGCTGCGAAGCTGAGTGCATCGGAGACTGAACGGCAATGCCAGATACTGCTAAAGAAAGAGAAGAAAGACAGCAAAAAGCTTGAGCTGTGGGAGCGGCAAAAGGCCAAGCTGCAGGAGGAGATCGCTGAATGCAAGGCGAAGATCGCACAGGCAGATAAGGAGCTGGCTGGGGTCAACAAGTCAATAAGAAATATGGAGGTGAGATTGATTTTGCACAGTATATCATGATTGTTGCTTTAGTGTCTATAAGCTTTATGTGCTTCTACTTTTTATTAGCTAGCAGTTACAAACAGGTCACAAGCACATCCTTCCTACTAGGAGAGGTTGCTGAGTTTAGATCATTAATAGCTGCATTGGAGCTAACCACTACGCTTCATGCTCAGCTAGTCATCTTATAAAGTAGTAGTGATCCTGATGGGCTATGGTGCCCTCTTATAGGAGTACAACTGGTGGTAAAAGCCTAATTTTATAAGAAGTAAAATATTTAGGCATACAAATTGTTATGCGTCTTCTCATGGTTGTTGTTCCAGAGTTAGCACAAAATGGTCAGGCTTAATAGTGAACAAGCACAGAGTCAGTGATTATGCACTCGTCTGTTGGTGCTAGATGGTAGTTACTGGGGGACCCTGCCACTTGTTGATCAGCATTGGTGTAGCTATCATTCATCACTGTTCTTGTTAAAAAATTTGTGTCATGCAGCTACCAGCATCAGCGTTCATCCATAACTGTAACCTATTGCTTAGTAACTGCAACTTTCTTGCTTTGCTGCGAGGGCCAGTATTATTACATGCTTTACTAATGATTTGTCTTGTTTTTATCTTGTTAGTCAAAATCATAATCTCAAAACTCGTCATCCTGAAAAATAGTGTGCACCACACATAGAACAAGCCTATGCCCTGCCATGTTTTTTCTGCTTGTGGCGTGCTATGCATTTTGATCTTCTGTGTTGGCCTGGTTATACTATGTCCCAGATTGCCAGGTAACCATGATAAATTGGGAATCATGTTAGATCGCCTCCCTCAGTTTCTGTTCTGAATGTAATTGCTTGTCTAAATTCGCAAATCAGTATATAATTATTTGATGTATACAACCTATGGATAGTTGAAAAAGAATATAAAATAGAATTGTATGGTAGCTTTTCGGTAAATTCATTACCTGGACAAAAGGATACCTTTGTGATGTGTTCTGTTAGAACATTGCACATGCTTTCTCAAATTCTCGCTGCTTTGGAACTTTAGCATTTGTTTTTTAACCACTGTTTTTGGGTCACGTGACTAGTCGACGAGTCGCACTGCCAGGGTTGACTCAAACCCCTCGACTAGTCGTGACTAGTCGATCGGTCAGGCTCGACTCGTCACGAATCGCTACCCCAGAACGACTCATCGACTCGAAGACCATGTTTTAACTCAGAAGTTATGGGCCTTATTTGTCAACTGTAAATTGTTGCTTCTTTCTACATTATATCCTTGGCTGCTTTGCTGGCCTTGCTGTTTGAATCTACTATATCTAAATAGTAGCCCCCACTACCTGATTTTCCTGCGTTCTCGTCCACATCATTATAAATTTCTTTCAGCTGTTTGATTGATCACAGAAATAAAAATGTGCCACCATCTTTTGTTTATTGTGATACTGCAGCGAGAATGTAGTTAATGCTAATTGCCTGTTAATGCCTGTCAACTAAAATATTGATCGCACCAGTTATCCATTGTAATGTTAGGTTAGAAGTACAGTTGTTAAGTTTTCTTTCAAAGCGGTAGGTACTAAACAGGGTTATTTGATATCTGTAATTCTAATTTCTTTGTTTCCTTTCATGCTTCTTAACTTCATGTTAATTTGGTCAGTTATCACAAACCTTCTTCCTCTATTTCCACTAGAGTTTATTATTGGTTTGTGCACATTACAGTATTGTTATTGCACCATTAACTAGTTTACGTGTCTCAGAAATCCCTATTGGGGATTTAAAACTGTTATTCTTGTTTCCTGGTTTATAATATAACTACTCCCTCCGATCCATATTAGTTGTCGCTGATCAGCGACAACTAATATGAATCGGAGGGAGTAATAAATTCATTATCTACACAAATACTACATTGTACCATAACTTCATTTTTGAAACTGTTGACATCACACTTCTATGCTTTCAATGTGTCTCGCACATTTTGGGTATTTATTTGTCTGACAGATTGATTTGTAACATGTGTTTGGTTTGTAGGTTAAAATTAGAGAAGACACAAAGACCACAGAAGACAACTTGGCACTTGCAGAACAGGAACGTGGGAAGCGGGAATCTGCGAAAGCTGATGCTGATCGCCGACTTGAAGAAATTCGCCGGAAGACAGAAGTAGAGTCCCAGTGCTACAAAGATGACCTCCGGAGGCTCCAGGATCAGTTATCCCGTCTGCAGAAGTCCATGGGTGCAAATGGGCCGACACTTCCATCAGCCTATTCTCCGGCTATGACTGACCGCAATACAGCGCGGGCACCCAAGCAGCCCAACCAGAAGGCACCGCCCGCATCCAACAGGCAGCAGGAGCCTATCCAGAATACAGGCCGCCGCAGAGGCTGCATTATCTGCAAGAGGGAGGAGGCTTGCGTGATGCTGCTGCAGTGTGCTCACCAGGTGCTGTGTGTTGGCTGCAACAAGCAGCATGAGGAGAAAGGCGCGGTTCGCTGCCCCAGCTGCAACGCCAAGATCGAGGAGAGGATCAGGGTTTTCGGTGCCTCCTCCAACTGAGGCACCTGGTGGTGATGCTGCTGCAGACTTGGTTTCGCTTGGGGCAAAGAAAAACTGAACTCGTGGTCATCTTTGCCTTTTCTTTTTTTACCTTTGTGAAGAAAGAGTTATATGTCAGCTCCGTCTCATAAGTTTTACTTGGTTCAGCTGTTCATGGATATATGCTGAATGCTGCTGTCGGGGTATATGGGTACATGTCAAACCTTTTTTGGTCGAAAAGTTGAACAGGAGCAGAGGAACCCTTTGGAAATATGAGTCAGTTGAACTTAAAATGATGTGTGTGTTCTCTAGTTTATTGCTTGATTTTTGTAGATGTGCTTGATGTTCTTGCTGGTGGGGAAATTTTTGGGCGAGATATCTCGCGCAGGCTGTACCCTGAGGAAATAGGTTTTGGTAGCGAGGAGCTTGGCCTCCCCTTGCCGTCAATGGTGACCGTAAAGCAGGTATTCTTGCTCGCGTTTTGCCTGGCCATGGGGGTGTCCACCTGATGAAGGCTACATAACTCCCCTCCGTCTCTCTTCTTGCGTCCACTGGGGAAACGGCGGTGCCTCCTCGGGTGCGAGCGGTTCACCTCCACCTTCGTCTTGGACTGGATGGAGTTTAGGATGGCCTGCTGTTCCGTTGCCTCCTTCGCTTGGACGAGCCTGAATCCTAAATTTGGCCTGCTCCGGTGTCAGATGCCTCGTCCTCCTCCTCTGATGGCGGCTCCTACTCCTGCTTCAGCGCCACCTCCTTCTGCTCAGCCCACACGTTCTCGTGCTCCGACGCCTCCTCGCCCGGACTATCCGGAGGTAGGCCGAGTGCAATGTGTGCGACGCAATGCGTGGCGCGGGCCTTCTCTGTGGCATGCATCTCTGACTAGATTTCCGCCCGAGATCCGGCATCAGGAGCTTGTGGTAGGTGATCTTGCCACAGATCATGATGATGTTGGCGTCGGCGGACCTTAGATTCAAAGTGGAATAGAGAGAGTAGGGGGCAACGACAACGCAAACACGAGGGATAAGGATGGGACGGGGCTAGGGTTGCGTTGCCGTCTGACTTAAATAGCTGGACTTGTCCCTCGGGTGGGGCATCGGAGCGGCGATATGAATGCGTCCTTAACTAGCTGGAGGAGGTGCCTGTCAGACTAACGGGTTTCAGCATTGGCCCATCCGCCAGCCCCGACGTGGCGGGCGCGTCCATGAGTTTCAGTATATTCTCCCTACATATGGATTCGGTATGGGAGATACCTGTTAACCAAATATTTAGGCTGCGTTTGCCAGGTTGGGTGGCAATTTTCTTTCACACAGTGACTGGGCAGGCTGATCAGACATTTGAGGGGATATAGGCTCCGGTTGTAGATGCTCAACCCGCCTCAAACGCCCGGGCGGCCCGCCTGGTTACTCACCGGTCACAAAAATCTGACCCAGCCGGGCGCCTCAAACGGGCCTCAAACACCCGGGCTGACCGGCACCCCTCATATCCAGCCCAAATATGGGACGGATATGGGGGTGCCCGGGCGCACCCGGACGCATCCGCCGACCCTGCTGCAGGTCTTAGCGGTCCCACCTACAGCAACTGAAGCTCCATTCTCTCTCTCATCGGTGCACCCAAATTTTAGTCCCACATCACTGGGCGAGGCGGACGCCGACCGGCTTAAATAGCCGTGCCAGCGCATGTCGGCAAGCTTCTTTGCTGTTTTGTAGGTCTATCATTTGTCGTTGCGTGAGCGAGATAACTTGAGACTAGGCTACATTTCATTAACTGATGATTGTTCGTCGACTGTCAAGTTCGCCTCGTTCATGTACGTCGATACCCCTACTACAGTGACAATAGAATTTTTAATTTGTTCATCTGCGATTCATAGAAAACAGTACGCACATGAATATTTCGGTGGTGAAGGAGATAGACTCTGTTTATCACATAGAAGATTCATAGTCAGGGTCTATTTTCTTTACAAAGGATCCAATGATGTCAGAAGCTTATCGCTTCTGCACGACCTGGCTCGACTAGCTCGTCACGTGGCGAGTTGGGACTAATACGGGTGTGAAAATCTTAAGTATGAGCAATTTTCGGTGTGCTTTAACAACCCAGCCGGCCCAAGATGGACGAGATGATTGTTATGCATGACGATGCATGTAATAGGTGTTCCGGAAATAGGATATGTGATTGCAAATGGTAAATTTTAAGACCTGTCCGGCCACTATCCACGGGCGCGTCCGCGAACGTTTAAGGGCCCAGATTTGCAACCTGTGGCTGCAGATGCTATGTACCCATTTGAAACGAGGAGAGTTCTTTACAATCAGTGTGGTGCGTTTCAAACAAGTGCCAGAAGCATTGTTGTCTCAGTCGCACGGTGGGTGGTTTCTTCTGTTATGTTTTACCATGGTTTCTTCTGTTATGTTTTACCGAGGGGGTGGCGGCGGCCTCATGCATATCACACGGGCTAGCCCCTCCTGTTTTTCCCACTTCACGTTTATGTTAAGTGGGTACTTATCCTTTGATCCCCTAGTCCCTATATAAAGCAACGAGCAGCCATCATTGTAACACCTGATCATTGATTAATAAAGCTGGTCTTCTTCATATCTCTCTGTATCATTTACTTTGTGTGTTTACCTACTTCGTCTACGATGCTCGCCCTCGCTCCGCAACCTCGGACCGGACTCGCCGGCGGAGTTGCGGAACACGTTATCAGCATGCTTCGCTCCATCAACTCTCCGTCAAGCCTGCATCACGCAGGCTTTCGTCAATCCCGCGGAGGTATACGATCCGATCCCCACTCTTTGCAAAAATGGATTCCTCTCGTTACTGCGATTCCGTTTTTGCGATTAGATTATTTTTCGGATAATTCTACCTATGGTGTGGATTTCTCTCCGAAGAACTGAGCGGACGAATATGTCGCCGACCAATGTCGACGTTCTTGGATCAAGAGAGATTTGTTGACTACACCCTAGGGAGACGGTGATTACACGTACTCCAGATGAGCACGGCACCGCCATGTTGTACCCGACGTACACACGTCGTGACGTCCCGAAGATGCACGATCTTGCCATCCCGAGGCAGATGACGACGTCCCCGTCGCCGCCGGCGTCGCCATGGCCCTGCTGGCCATCCCCGTCGCCGCCGGCGTCGCCATGGCCCTGCTGGCCGCTCGCGTGCCTGCTGCACGCGCCGCCGCGCCGCCCTGCTCGTGGCTGCTTCTCGCGCCCGCCCCGATGGCTGTTGCCACGTCGCCGCGCGCCCGCTGGCCGCGCTGTGGCCGCGCCATGGCCGCTGGCTGCGCTGGCCGCGCCGCTCCGAGTGGCCGCGCCTGCCCGTTGCAGGCCGCCGCTCCCTCGAGCACGCCCGACATGGGTGCCTGCGGGCTAGCCGCCGCCGCTCGGGCGCTAGGGGAAACCCTAGCATCACTGTGGGCAGGTGGCAGCGCCGCGCATGGGCCGGCCCGCTGGCCACTGGGCCTCGTTTGGGCCGCAGCCGTGGCGCCCCAATAATAAAAAGAAGGTGGTGCGGGCTGGCTGCTGGCCCGGCTGGGCCGCGGGCTGTGGAGACCCTGATAAAAATAAGTGGCGCCGGCTGCAGCACGGAAATAGTGTGGTTTAGCCCCTGTAGTTTTCAGTTTTTACGCGAGTTTTATTCCTGCAGCAATATTTCGCGTAGAACCCCCTGAAACTGTCTGCTTTCGCTGAAGACGCGTATTTGGGTTTTAAAATGCCTCGGGAATTTACTTTTTGGGCTATTTTTCACGTACTAGATGCGCTTAACATGCTATCTTCTGTAACATGATATTATTGTATGATTTTACTGCTGTAGATTAATTGTTTAGCACTCTTAATCATTTAGTAAGTCATATAATAGCATGTTTCGAAATATTGGAACGTCTTTTTATTGAATAAGTTTATCAACATCGCATTTATGCAAAAGATTACCTGCTGTAATCTCATGATTTTTGCATAAAATTGCAGATGGCCGGAATCGTTAATAAGGAGTTTCCTGAGTTGGCCCAGACAGGGCTGAACTACCTGTCATGGTCCTCGGACTGCGAGATTTTTCTCCAGGGCAAAACCCTCCCGAGGGCGATCGGTAAGGGGGCCCAGCTGGCCGCCACTGATCCCATGTTCGAAACTGAGAATGCGCAGGCTCTGCACTTTCTCCGTCATCACATGTCACCTACTCTGAAAGATGAGTATATGGCTGAGCGCAGTGCTTCTGGCCTTTGGACCGCTCTTAAGCAGCGGTTTGAGCGGCTGAAGTACACTGTGAAGCCACGTGCAGAGGCAGAGTGGATCCGTCTGAGGTTTGCAGACTTCAAGACGGTTGTGGAGTACAATTCGGCTCTGCACCAGATTTGTATGACTCTTCGGTTGTGTGGTACTGAGATTATCGACTCCCAGAAGATTGAGAAAACCCTATCCACTTTCCACCCCGACGCGGTCTAGTCCTCATGGAACTACCGCCAGGGGAACTACACGAGGTATTCAGAATTGATTGACGTCCTCCAGGTGGCGGAGGCATAGGACAAGGTTCTCAAAAAGAATTTTGTCGCGCAACCACTTGGGGGGAGTTCTCGCCAGGAGGTGAACACTCTCAAAGTCCGCAAGCCTCAACAAAAGAAGAGGGGCCGCAAGGGCAAGAAGAAGGGCCCTCACCCCCTCCCCGGCTAATTAGAACAAGCCGTGCAAGGGAGGGCAGATGCCTCAGGACTGCTTCCGTTGTGGCTCGGTGGAGCATTTCTCCCGCCAGTGCCGCGCACCACCGGAGGTCGTTCAAGCATACAAGGCTCGGAAGGCGCGTGAGACGCACCTCGCCTTGGTTCAGGAGGGAGCACCACCGGCACCCATGGCGGCGCCCGTGATGATCGCTACGCCCCCTGCTGCGCCCATAGAGGCGACCCCCGTGGTGCCCATCGCGACAGCTTTGGCGGTCTCTACCGACGCCCACGTCGCCATGGAGGTTGACCACATGGTTGCCTCGGCGCCGCCGCCACTAGACATTGATGTTGCCCCCAAGATGATTTCTAAGGAGGATCAGCTCACTAGTAGGGAGATTGCGGCTGAAGTGAATGGCTTCTTCACCGAGTCCACTTAGTATACCTCTTTGGTTATCATGATTTCGTGATTTGATACAATAAAATTGAATAAATTCGATTTGGTTGTAAGCTCTATGAGAGCATAAACTTATTCTTTACTTTGGCGATTGGATGACATTTATTTCATTCATTTATTCCATTATTTATACATGATAGCACGTTATGTTCTGAGATGTGTGCATTTATTTTTTAATGTATTTTCTTCCTCATTACATTAATTAGATGTCATATTTTAGAACCCATGTGGCACCCGAATGGAGGAAATGTGCCTTGCCGATAGCGCCACCACTCATACCATTTTACGAGAAACTAAGTACTTTGAGTCCATTAAAAAATCTCCGGGAAGTATTATGACAATCGCCGGCTGCGGTTCTCACATAGTTGGCTCCGGATGAGCCACTATTATACTCCCTATGGGAACAACTTTGATCACTAATGATGCGTTGTTGTACCCGGAGTCGACTCGTACTCTTTTGAGCTTTAGAGACATCCGCGCTAATGGTTTCCGTGCTAAGACCGATGATGAAAACGGCAAGGAGTGCCTACTCATCACAAAGCGGGATGCAGGTGGTAAACATGTTATCGAAAGGCTTCCTTCATTTGACACAGGGCTATACTACACTAAGATAGTAGCACCGCTTGTGTACACTACCCTCAAGACCGTCTTTAGAAGCTCTGAACTCTTCTGCCTCTAGCACAATAGGTTAGACCACCCCGGACTTAGGATGATGAGAAATATAATTAACAACTCGCATGGCCATAATGTTAACGTGAAGAATTTCCCGAATCCCGATGATTTCGTGTGCTCCGCATGCTCTAAGGGGAAGTTAGTCATTAGGCCATCACCCCTCAAGGTGAGGGATGAAATCCCCGCGTTCTTGGAATGTATCCAAGGGGACATATGCGGTCCAATTCAGCCCCTCACGGGGCCATTTCGGTACTTCATGGTGCTCATTGATGCTTCCTCTAAATGGTCCAATGTTTGCCTGTTGTCAACACGGAACCATGCCTTTGTGAAATTGATCTCACAGATCATACAAATGAGGAATAATTTTCTGGATTATCGTATAAAGTCTATTCGAATGGACAACGCCATAGAATTTACTTCAAAGGCGTTCGATGATTATTGCATGGCAATGGGGATCAAAGTTGAGCACTCGGTACCACATGTTCATACACAAAATGGACTTGCCGATGCATTGATTAAAAGAATTAAATTCATTGCCCGACCGCTCCTTCAGGGTTGTAATTTACCAACTACATGTTGGGGCCACGCGGTGTTACACGTGGCTAATCTCATCAACTTTCGACCGTCGGCCTACAACATCCACTCTCCTGTTCAACTTGCGCAAGGGTCGGCACCGAAAATTTCCCACCTTCGTAGGTTTGGTTGCCAGGTATATGTACCAATACCACCCCCTCAGCGATCGGCGATGGGCCCGCTCCGTAAGTTGGGGATATACGTTGGTTGTGAGACTGTGTCCATAATCAGGTATCTGGACCCCATGACAGGTGACTGTCACATGACTCGTTTTGCTGATTGCATTTTTGACGAGGATCTTTTCCCGACTTTAGGGAGAGAGAATCAACCCCTTGATGCTAAAAGTCGAGAAATCACGTGGCAAGCCACGGGGATCCACTCTCATGACCCGCGCACTGCTGAGACTGAGAGAAAAGTCCAAAAGATAATAGATTTGCAATCTTTAGCAAATCAACTGCCTGACCACTTTAGTGACTTAAAGACTGTGACAAAATTGCATGTGCACGCGCGCAATGCACTGGAAAGGGTTGAAATACCGAAGAAAAATGATGGTATACCCGCTCCCGTACAAAGGCCTAAAAGGACGAGAAATCCGGCTTCTCAAATCCCAAGTACTCGGGGACGCCAGACGAAAAAGGATAAGAGAGATTTATTATAGCCTGTCGCCAAAGTACCCCAAAGTGAAACGGGGAGCCAGTCGAGACCTGGCACAAGTACGGAAAATTCAGTGCACGAAATTCCGGACTTAAACTTTCCCATAGGGGAAACACCCAGCGGAGATGTGTGCGCACACGTTGGCGCGAGAAATCTAAAGGACCTTGCTCCCATAATGGGAAATTTGGTAGAGCAAGTGTTAGCGCCGGATGCGCTCCATGACGAAATGGCCATAAATTATATTTATACGGGGGGCCCCTGAACCGAGCAACGGTGATTGTCGACATCAACTTTGCTATGAAAATTGCCTCAATCATAGATCTTGACCCTGAGCCTAAAACACTCATTGATTGCAAGAAAAGGTCGGATTGGAAAGATTGGCAGCAGGCAATTACTGCCGAATTATTATCTCTCAACAAAAATAAGGTGTTCGGACCAGTTTGTCGAACTCCTCCCCACATTCGCCCTGTTGGCCATAGGTGGGTTTTTGTTCGAAAGAGAGATGAAAATAATAAGGTAGTACGGTACAAATCAAGGCTCGTTGCTCAAGGGTTCACTCAACGACCAGGTGTCGATTTTGAGGAGACTTATTCCCCGGTCATGGATGGAGTTACCTTTAGATACTTGATCTTGATGGAAGTAAACATGGGCTTGAAAATGAAACTAATGGATGTTGTCACTGCTTACCTATATGGTAACTAGGATTCGAACATATACATGAAGGTTCCAGAAGGTATCCCTGTTCCGAACCATGATAGAGCAAACACGGGTCTATACAGTGTTCAACTTCAAAAGGCACTGTACGGACTCAGACAATCTAGTAGAATGTGGTACAATCGTTTAAGCGACTTACTTCATCAGAAGGGCTACACGAGCAATAAAGATTGCCCATGTGTTTTTATACGGCGATCCCAAGACGGATTCTGTATAATCTCGGTGTACGTGGACGATTTAAACGTAATTGGTACACCTAAGAATATTGAGGAAGCGAGTTCCTACCTAATGTCGAAATTCGAGATGAAGGATTTGGGTAAAACCAAGTTCTGTCTAGGTCTGCAACTTGAACATTCCCCTGATGGGATTCTAGTGCACCAGTCGGCCTACACCCAGAAGGTGTTGGAAAGATTTGGATTTGATAAGGCATATCCTTCTAAGACCCCGATGGTCAGGAGGTCTTTACGGCCAGACAAGGACTCGTTCAGGCCAAAGGAAGAGGGGGAGGAAACTCTGGGACCAGAGGTTCCTTACCTGAGTGCAGTTGGAGCACTCATGTATCTTGCAAACTGTACATGGCCAGACATTGCGTTCGCCGCCAGTTTGCTTGCGAGGTACAGTTCCGAACCTACCAAAAGACATTGAAAAGGTGTCAAGGACGTCTTCCGTTACCTACAAGGGACCAAAGATCTTGGCCTATTTTATAAAAGGAATCAAGACCTATCTATTATAGGCTATGCCGATGCTGGGTACCTATCGGACCCGCATGATTGCAAATCACAGACTGGATATGTTTTCCTTTGTGGTGGAACTGCATTTTCCTGGAAATCGTACAAGCAAACTCTTGTGCCGACTTCCATGAACCACTCGGAAATCATGGCACTATTTGAAACGTCAAAAGAATGTGTATCGCTTCGGCGGACGATCGGCCGCATTCAGCAGACATGTGGGCTGAACACCATACAAACCCCTACCATTATCTACGAAGATAATGCTGCTAGTGTTGCACAAGTCCAGATGGGTTATGTGAAGAGTAACCTCACAAAACATATTAGTCCCAAGTTCTTCTATGCACATGAGCTGCAACAGTTGAACGAGGTGAGAGTTTTGCATACTAAGTCCTGTGACAATCTTGCTGATATGTTCACTAAATCATTACCGACATCAACCTTAGAGAGGTGTGTGCGTGGAATCGGTATGATGAGACTTAGAGAGATGCAAGGTTCAGGGGGAGAAACTTCACAAACTCGTCGCTAAAATCTCAATCCTGATGATTGAGTACTCAACTTGATGGTCGAGTGGATTGTACTCTTTTTCCCTTGAGTGAGTTTTTCTGATGTTTCTCACACGAGGTTTTTAACGAGGCAATTCGTGCAATACAACAACGTATGCTATGTGCTCTTCATATTTTTTTTCACTGGGTTTTTCAGAGTTTTGAGGCATGGATATACGGATAATTATCCAAGGGGGAGTGTTGGGAAACCGGGGCCACCGAGGGGGTGGCGGCGGCCTTGTGCGTATCGCACGGGCTAGCCCCTCCCGTTTCCCCCACTTTACGTTAAGTGGGTACTTATCCCTTGATCCCCTACTCCCTATATAAAGCAACGAGGAGCCATCATTGTAACACCTGATCATTGATTAATAAAGCTGGTCTCCTCCATATTTCTCTGTGTCATTTACTTTCGTGTGTTCGACTACTTCGTCTACGACGCTTGCCCTCGCTCCGCAACCTCGGACCGGACTCGCCGGCGGAGTTGCGGAACAGTTTCAATCCTGCCTTTGTTTTCACCTGAAATGTGGGCATTTTGTAGCAGCCACGGTGAAACATTTGTGTACATACAGTGATACAGAAGCCAGGGGACCTAGCTTAGCTTCGAAGTCTTCGGAGGGCGTCGTAGGTGTTAGCTGCCTGGGCACTAGGCTTGTACTACCTTGTAGACAGGGTTGAGAAAGTCTTTGTGGTGTCAGAGTGTAAAAAACAAACAACAATGTGCTAGGAACACACCAGACTATAAATTCGGTTCGTTTTAACTGAAACTAGATTTGGTGTTTGCTTGTGTACTACAACGTGCGAACACGGAATAAATTATATTGTATGGAGTGAATCGTGTAAAAATCGTACTAAAAAGTATTGTTGTATGTGTAGCATGGGTCTTACTGATTCGCCGATATACATTTCACCAAGAGCTCCGCGTCCCTCTTTGCTGCACCGATGGATGTCGTTGTGTCGTGTCGTGCTGATGCCGTTTTAATCGACACCTACCCGCTATCGTCGGGTGGCATGTTGTCCCGTTAGATCAATGGATATTTTGATGCACATGATAATTATTTGTGCAGTTGCAATGCACGGACATTTGTGCTAGTAGAATATAATTACATAAAACTTTAGTTAAAGATGATGGACAATCAAATGAATATGTCACCTCCCTTGCGTGGAGCCCGGTGTTGTCCCGTTTCATCGATGGATATTTTAATGCACATGACAATTATCTGTGCCGTTGCAACGCACAAACATTTGTGCTAGTAGAATATAATTACACAAAACTTCAGTTCAAGATGATGAACAATCAAATGAATATGTCACCTCCCTTGCTTGGAGTCCGGTATTTACAACGTAATAACGTCATACACCAGGTGCCTATCGTGGGTCACCATAGATTGTAAACACTGAGTGGCTCCGTGGTCTCAACGTAGGTGAATGTCCTATCGGAGCGGTCCCAGCTGGCATTGGCGACTACCGCTCCTGGGTTCCTCTCGCTGATCAGAATTACACCCGCTCGATACTTCCTCGAATCGCTCGGCCTGTGCTTGCACAACAGAAAAGTAAATTCGGAATTCCTATCATGGCTTGGGGAGTGGCTTGATGAACATGACGGACTCGTCCTCATGGTTGAACGACACGACCTTCTCGGTGCCCTCCGTGACCATGTACGTCGAGCCGTCGACGCTCATGAGGCCGCCGACGAGGCTGCATCTCGTACTCCTAGGCACGGCCACTGCCACATCGCGCCACGACTTCTCCCCCAACGTGAACGTCTGCACCTTGTCGAACTCCCGGAGCCGGTCGAAGCTGCACGGGACATGGACGACGGTGTACTCGCCGGTCACCGGGTGGTACGCAAAGCTGTACGCCTCATGCAAGTTCTGGGCTTGATTCGTGAACAGGCCGTCGCTCCGGTGAGAAGTACAGCAGTCATCTAAAGAGAAATTGGTGCCGGTGCTGGCCAGTTCGGAGCGATTTAGAGAGAGCGTGGTGTTGGTGCAGCTGAGAAGTACAGTAGTCATCTAAAGAGAAATTTTCACGAGAATGGCGTTTCGGCTCTCGGCCTCCATGAAGGCCATTTTTCCGGAGAACTCAAAATTCAAAAAATTGGTTTCAAGAAAATTTTAATACAAGTAAACAAGGATGTGAGGCGTATGTGTGTAAAATTTCAGGATGAAATACATTGAAATGTGACCAATACAAAAAAGACAAAGTCATGGTATGTGAGGATGAATAGAATCAGTGTTAAAAAGTCCTAGATTTGTCTTTTTTTGCACATACCTCATTTCTATGCATTTCGCCTGAAAATTTACACACTTGTAAGTTGTAAACCATGCTTTCATCTATCTCTGTATTTTTTTTAGATTTTTTTGAAATGTAAAAATATGATTTATGAATTTTGAATTTTACATTTGAAGGCCTCAACGGAGCTCGGCTTCCAAAAGCAATTCAGATTTTTCAACACCGTGTAAATAGGTTGGGTGCGTTCCAACCACGGTGAAACTTTCGGTATACAAAACCATGGGACGTCGCTGGCTTCGCTGCCAAGTCTTGGGGTGTCTTGGTGTCTTGGGGCAGGCTGCCCAGTAGATGTAGCTAGCATGCAGACTAGGCCTGTACACTGTGTTATGAGAGAGTGTGAGGAGGTCTTCATATTGTCTTGTAGCGTCAGTGATGAAAAACTGTCAAGAATGTGTTAGGAACACGCGAGCTTGAATTTGGTTTGTCGAGCCTCCGTACATTTTACCTTGCTGCTGGATCAACTTCCTGAAGGAAATATGCCCTAGAGACAATAATAAAGTTGTTATTTATATTTCCTTATATCATGGTAAATGTTTATTATTCATGCTAGAATTGTATTAAGCGGAAACTTAATACATATGTGAATACATAGACAAAACATAGTGTCCCTAGTATGCCTCTACTTGACTAGCTCGTTAATCAAAGATGGTTATGTTTCCTGACCACAGACATGTGTTGTTATTTGATGAACGGGATCACATCATTAGTGAATAATGTGATGGACAAGACCCATCCGTTAGTTTAGCATACTTATCGTTAAGTTTTATTGCTATTGCTTTCTTCATGACTTATACATGTTTCCCTGACTATGAGATTATGTAACTCCCGAATACCGGAGGAACACCTTGTGTGCTATCAAACGTCAGAACGTAACTGGATGATTATAAATATGCTCTACAGGTGTCTCCGAAGGTGTTTGTTGGGTTGGCATAGATCGAGATTAGGATTTGTCACTCTGTGTATCGGAGAGGTATCTCTAGCCCCTCTCGGTAATGCTCATCACTATAAGCCTTGCAAGCAATGTGACTAATGAGTTAGTTGCGGGATGAAGCATTATGGAACGAGTAAAGAGACTTGCCGGTAACGAGATTGAACTAGGTATGATAATACCGACGGTCGAATCTCGGGCAAGTAACATACCGATGACAAAGGGAACAACGTATGTTGTGCGGTTTGACCGATAAAAATCTTCGTAGAATATGTAGGAGCCAATATGAGCATCCAGGTTCCGCTGTTGGTTATTGATTGGAGATGTGTCTCGATCATGTCTACATAATTCTCGAACCCGTAGGGTCTACACGCTTAACGTTCGATGACGATTTGTATTATGAGTTATGTGTTTTTGATGACCGAAGTTTGTTCGGAGTCCCGGATGAGATCATGGAAATGACGAGGAGTCTCTAAATGGTCAAGAGGTAAAGATTGATATATTGGACGAAGGTATTCGGACACCGAAATGGTTTTGGGATGTTTCAGATATTTATCGGGGAACCGAGGGGTTACCGGAACCCCTCGGGGAAGTTATGGGTCTTAATGGGCCATAAGGGAGTAGGAGAGGGAAGCCCGCAGGGTGGCCCCCCCTCCCCCAAGGGAGTCCGAATTGGACAAGGGGGAGGGGGCGCGGCCCCCTCTTTCCCTCTCCCTTTCCCTCTCCTTCCCTCTTCCACCTTCTTGGAATAGGAAAGGGAGGCCAACTAGGATTGGGAATCCTAGTTGGACTCTCCCTTGGCGCGCCCCCCTCTAGGCCGCCGGCCTCCTCCCTCTCCTCCTTTATATACGGGGGTGGGGGGCATCCCAAATACACATCAATTGTTCTCTTTGCCGTGTGCGGTGCCCCCCTTCACAGTTTACTCCTTCGGTCATAGCGTCGGAGTGCTTAGGCGAAGCCCTGTGCGGATCACATCATCAACAACGTCGCCACGCCGTCGTGCTGACGGAACTCTCCCTCGACCCTCTACTGGATCAATAGTTCGAGGGTCGTCATCGAGCTGAACATGTGCTGAACACGGAGGTGCCGTACATTCGGTACTTGGATCGGTTGGATCGTGAAGACGTTCTACTACATCAACCGCATTAACTAACGCTTTCGTTTTTGGTCTACGGGGGTACGTGGACACACTCTCCCCCTCTCGTTACTATGCATCTCCTAGATAGATCTTGCGTGATTGTAGGATTTTTTTTAAAATTGCATGCTACGTTCCCCAACAGTGGCATCCGAGCCAGGTCTATGCGTAGATGATATGCACGAGTAGAACACAAAGAGTTGTGGGCGATAATAGTCATACTGCTTACCACCAACGTCTTACTTTGATTCGGCGGTATTGTTGGATGAAGCGGCCCAGACCGACATTACATGACCGCGTTCATGAGACTGGTTCTACGGACGTGCTTTGCACACAGGTGGCTGGCAGGTGTCTGTTTCCCCAACTTTAGTTGAATCGAGTTTGACTACGGCCAGTCCTTGTTCAAGGTTAAAACAACACACTTGACGAAAAATCGTTGTGGTTTTGATGTGTAGGTAAGAACGGTTCTTGCTAGAAGCCCATAGCAACCACGTAAAACTTGCAACAACAAAGTAGATGACGTCTAACTTGTTTTTGCAGGGCTTGTTGTGATGTGATATGGTCAAGACACGTGATATAAATTGTTGTATGAGATGATTATGTTTTGTAACAAAGTTATCGGCAACTGGCAGGAGCCATATGGTTGTCGCTTTATGTATGAAATGCAATCGCCATGTAATATGCGGTAGCGATAATCGTAGTAGCAATAGTTGGCGAGACGACAATGATGCTACAATGGAGATCAAGGTGTCAAGCCAGTGACAATGGAGATCATGACGTTGCTTTGGAGATGGAGATCAAAGGCACAAGATGACGATGGCCATATCATGTCCCATATTTTGATTGCATGTGATGTTATCTTTTATGCATCTTATTTTTCTTAGTACGGCTGAAAGTACATGAGCCCCCATGTGTGGTTTTGGTAATTAATGATAATAATTATGGACTAATGTGTACATTGAGATATACATTTGAAGGTTAGTCCCATTGGAAAATGATTGAAGAATATTGGAAGACAACTCCTTTGAAGCAACAATTACATCGAGATGTTCAAAATGGAGTTCATTGAAGTATCTCAAGGTTGCCATGCTTAGAGCTATGGTTTGAGCCATAATGGAACAAGATCTTAAAAGGATGATTTGAATGATGAATTCTAGGAGTGGCTCAAAGATACGATCATAATGGACTCATGTGTTGAGTCATGATTGATGAAGTATTCAAGCAAGCTATTCAAGTGAAGAATTCAATATACCCTTCAAGACGTCAAGATTAAACATGGAGTAGAGATATCAGTTGACCAAGAGGAAGCTCGAAGATCAAACTCTAAATGGTCAACACACGAGCGCAAATGATGCACCACATAGGATCTTGTGGTATGATAAGCAATTGTCAATTGCACTTTGTGTACTAACCCATACTATGTGTTGTCTATGTTTTTGAGGGTTAGGTGATTCTCATGGGCTCGCATCGAGAGAGAGATTTCAAGTGTCCATGAGAGGATGACATCAAGTGTTGATGATTATGGTTTACAAGGGCAAGTTCAAGATAACCACCCCGAAGGATTACATGCTTGAAGCTTGTGGATGATCACATGATGGACAAGTGAAGATGAATACAAAGCAAAGCCGCCCACATTGTGTATGGGGGAGCTACTTGAAGACTTCACCAATGTCTTGCCTTCAACTTGAGACAAGAAGAAACAACAACATCAAGCTCAAGTGAAAGGCTCGAATCAAAGGTATTAGTTCCTTTGACTTTAGTGTTCTGGAGTGATGACCATTGAAGAAACATACACACTCAAGAATGGATTCTTGATAGCTATGTAGTGTAGCTCATTTTATGATTCTTGAGTTATAGGGATCCCACACTATTAATAGGGGATCAAAGGGGTTCGTGATGGATTTGCTCAAGTCAACATCTTCTATACACAATTCGAATCCTATCATATATACCAAAGAAAATCCAAAGCCGAATAGGTTACCCAAATATATGATAAAACCTTTGCAAATTTGGCATCCTCCTTTTTGGTTGATCTTGGGTGGTTCTCTATGTGAGGACCTAGGGTTTTTCCATAACTTCAGAATGAGATCAAGATCATCAAAATCAGATTCTGGATGTAAAAGTTGTGCCTGTTTTAGTTTCTGGGCTGCAGCAGTTTGGTTTGGCTGGATCATCTGGGTTCCCTCCTAGATCATCCGGGCTTTGCCCGGATCATCCGGGTTCCAGGCCGGATCATCCGGGTTACTCGAAAAATTCATCACATAAACTTATTCTGCTAGCCGGATCATCCGGCTACCCACCCGGATCATCCGGGCATTGCCCGGATCATCCGGCTATGTCCCCGGACATCCGGGTATCTGCTTCATCACATTGTATATTGACCTTCCTAGACATCCGGGCATTGCCCGGATCATCCAAGTGTGCGTCCAGATCATCCGGGCAGGTCAACACTGCCAGAAACAACTCTATTTTCTTGGGGGGGGGGGGTATAAATATACCTCTCCCACTCCGGGAGAGGGTTGACCACTTCATCTAAATCGCCCCAACAACACAAGTGGCTCCCTCTCACTTCTCCTACACCAAATCTTAGATCCCGGAGAGATTAGTGAGTGTTCTTGAGAGTTGTTCCAATCAAAAGATAGATCCTCTCCCTCTCCCTCTTGTGACCAAAGCAATTCGTGATTTGAGCAAGTCTTGAGCATTTCCCCCTTGATCTTGTTACTCTTGGAGGTTGGAGACTCCTAGGCGGTAGGAGTACTCCGGTTAGGAATCAACTTGTGATTTGTCCCCCGGAAAGTTTGTGAAGGTTTGGAGGCCGCCTCAAGGTCTATCACTAGTGGTTGGGAATCGCCTTCGTGGTGATATCTCCAGGTGAATAGGGTGAGCCTTCGTGGTGTTGGTGTGCCTTTGTGGTAACACCCATCCCTCCAACGATGACTAGCTTCCCTCCAAGGAAGTGAACATCGGGATACATCCTTGTCTTCGTGACTTTGGTTATCCCTAACCCTTTCTCCTTACTTGTGGTTTACTTTGGTCATTTGACCGCGCATTCACTATATATTGTTGTCCTCATTATATTGTGGTGGCCATTTCCTTGTAGAGATTATTTAGGCCTACACTTTATATTCGCAATTCATACTTGCTACCATTGATATATCTTGTGATTAGTGTGAATTGCTAACTTGTGTCATTCACTCCCATATATTGTGATATTGCTCAAGTAAGTTTGTTTAACTTACTTGTGCTTGGTAGTATCCTTGTTGTCCTCATTATATTGTGTTGGTTACCATATCATAGAGATTATTTAGGCCAACACTTTCTAGTCCGCAATTCATACTTGCTACTATTGTTCTATTTTGTGCTTAGTGTGGATTACTATCTTGTATATTTCATTTCCATATCATGTGATAGCTTGAGTAAGTTTGCGTAACTTACCTGTGCTTACGAGTATCCTTGTTGTGCTCATCTTATTTAGAATAAGTTGTTGATGCACTTAGTTGAGCCTAGTATATTTAGGATTTGTGCTTGAAAAGTAACCGCTTAGTTTATTTCCACATTAGGATATAGCCAAATTCGTAAAAGTTTTTAAAATGCCTATTCACCCCCTCTAGGCGACATCATGTTCCTTTCAATTGGTATCAGAGCTAGGTCTATCCTTATTAGGCTTCACCGCCTAGAGAGTAACGATGTCGACTAGTGAACTAGTGCATGATGACACATTTTGTTTTAATGGCACAAATTATATTTGTGGAGATTACACATGCTTTGTCACTTTCAAGCCATGGGTCCAAATGCTTTGCGGATTGTTATTGTAGCGGATTCAAATCTAAAGGATGGACAATCTCCATCACTCGAGGATATGCATCTTGATAGTCAAGTTTTGAGTGCCATTCACCAAGCTATATCCTTTGAGGTGTTTAAGTCAATCTCGACTTGTTCGTTGTCTCATGAGGCTTGGACCAAACTTGAAGTTACATATGGTGGGTCCAACCTTGCAGGAGTCAATTCTATTTGGGAAAAAGTAATGGACGAGTTCTCTACATCTTCATATCATGAAGAGCTCTCTATTGCTTCCACCTCTGATTGATTGGACATTTCAACATCTTCCACTTTACCAACATGTGGCGTGCCACAAGAGAAAATCAAGAAGAATGGGGCACACTTTATTGATGAAGATCCCTCTTCTCCAAAAGAATCAACATCAACACCCTTTGTTCACATGTGCCTCATGGCAAGAGGTAATGATGAGGTATCATCTTCTCTTAGTGATAATGCTGATAGTTGTAATGAGGAAGGCGATGATAACTTGCCTCAAAATCTCTATGAGATTGGGAAAACTCTTCATAGATCTAAAAATAACACTTATAAAAGGTTCCAAGATGTTCTTGCTTGCTTTGAAAAATGTAATGATTTGTTTCTTACCGAGCAAGCGAAAAGCGAACAACTTGAACATGAACTTGCTAAGGCTCATAAATCTCTTAGTGACTTGAGGTCTTCAAAAGAAGAGATTGAAGTTACTCATTGTAAACTTAAAGAGGATTTTGAGAACCTTGAGGTTGGCTACAAGAATGTCAAAGGAGAGCTCATCAAAGTCTCTAAGGCTCATGAGGAACTTCAAGCTACTCATGATGAGTCTCTAGTTTCTACATGCTCCTCACATATTGATTATGATGATTGTGCTACTAACTCTATCTTGTGTGAGGCATCAATATTAAAATAAAATGTTGAGCTTAGGACTAAACTCGATTTGCTAACTAGCAATTATGGGAAATTGGAAGAAAGTCATGAAAAACTCTCGGGCACTCATGAGGATCTTCTAATCTCTCATGATGGGCTAAAGTTAGCTCATAAGGCTATGACCACTAAGGTAAAATCGTGTGAATCTCATGTGGATATTAGCACATCTTCTACTCGAAATGCCTTATTGCCATGTGCTAGTCCTTGCAATTACTCTCTACATGATATTGGTACATCTCATGATGAATTGCTCACCTTGTCTTGTTGCTCTAACCATGAAGTTTCTACTTCCACCAGTTTCCTTGTTTCTAGTGTTGAAACTAACCATGTAGAGGAAATTAATGAGCTCAAGGCCCAAGTCGCTAGTTTGAAGAACGACTTGAAAAGTGCGCTGATGGACATAGTTTTCAATCCAACAAGGAGAAGTCCAAGAACAAGAAAAGGGGACAAGACCGAGGCAAGAATGAGTCCAATATTTCTTAATTTAAGTGCAAAAAGATTGGACATCATGTGAGATCTTGTCCATTGAATAAAATGGCTTATAAAGAGAAGCTACATGGGAAGCGGCCTCAATCTCAATCTCAGGTTCAACCTCAAGTTGAAGAACAACCGCTATCCATGATGAACCATACTATTGCTCCCCAAGTTGAGAAAGTAAAGAAGAAGAGAAGGGGGAGTACATGTTGCTATATTTTCCATAAGAAGGGACACATAGCTTCATCATGTCCCAACGTTAACATCTCTAAGCCTCCAAGTATCAATGATCATTATTCACTTAAGAAGGATAATGTTGGCAATTTGTTTGCCAAGTATGTTGGCACCCAAAGTGGTTTGAGTAAAGAAAACATCATTTGGGTTGCCAAGCCTATTGTGACTAATTTCTTAGGACCCAACTTGATTGGGGACCATCAAGCTCTAACTTGATCAGTAGGTGTGTGGAGGGCATTGGAGACTTGGCTAGTTCATGAAGAAAAATGATTCTCACCATTCATAATGGTTCAATCCAAGTCAAGTGAATTATCATCATATTTGTCATTCCAATGCTCCTCGTGGCGGTAACTTGTATTTATATTGTCTACATTGAAAGTTACTAGCCCCATGCATGTTTAGGTTTTGTACCTAGAATGTGTTTGTATATGTTGTGCCTCCTAATATGCTTGATTTGTGTTATCTAGCATGTGTAGGTTGCAATGCGCGTCATATATTTGTGTGTGTAGTCTCGAGCCTTCATTACATTTTGTTGCAACTTATTGGGCTCTTTTGAGATATTAATCGATCATCACGTTATGGGGGAGTCTTATGCTCTACGCACATCACAAACCTAAAATGTATATATATATGGGATACCACCTAGTATTTATTGTGCAAGATTCTCTAGTTACTGGAAGCCCCTCCCTTGGGAGCCCCTAGAGGGCTCGCCCGGGAGGAAGGCGCCTCCATGGCGCAAGGACCAGCCCAAGGTTGTGAGCAAGAAAGGTAAATCACACCAGCTACTCTAGTCAAGAGCCCCTTGGCTTGCGACGACACATTCTGAAATTAACTCAGGAAACATATCATCATTCCATGCACCATAAGGAGACCATCCTACCCCTAAGGAAAAATGCTTTCACTCCCCATGAGGGCACATCCAAAAATCTTTACAGGAAGAACAGAGAAGTACAGGCCTAGAGGGACGCGCTGTCGCCCGTGTCGCCATCGTGGCCATCATCATCAGCTCTGCCCTCCTCGGCCGCAAGTGCAACTATGTCGTCAGCAAGAGCAAACTCCTTGATCCCACATGATCATCCACCCCGCTCGCCAGGTCGCCCTGTACGACTCCGGGCGGGCGGGGGGGGGGGGGGGTTATCGCGGCATTGAAGTCAAAATCCAGATCCCGGTTGAGAAGATAGCTCAAGGCGCGCGAGTACGCACGCCCAAGGAGATCCCGACTCTTCTCCTCGAGGAGCTGGCGAGCCCTCGCGGCCCTGCTTTCATGGCAGGTCATGACTTGGGTAAAGAAGTGCAGGTAGCCTGCGTCATCGGCCTCGTGCGGGTGGGCGATGTTCTCTTCGCAGATGATGTCCAAGGCATGGTTGGACTTTTCCCTGAGGTTGTTAAGCATCTTGGAGCACTCTCGCTGCAGCGTTCGGCGGTGGTTCACATCATTCGACGCCCTCTCCACAAGGGACGAGACGCCCGTGACCTGATGCCAAAGAGAGGACATCTCGACCTCGGCAACGGCTCGAGCTTCCTTGACGGCCTTCTCCTGTCGCTCTGAAGCGGCAAGCTGGGCTTGGAGAGCATTGGCTTTGCCTTGCAGCTCGGCCTGCCGTTGCTTGAAGCGGGCCTCCTGAAGCCCCAACTTCCGGCAATACTCCACGACAAGGGATTGGCAAATCTCTGCCACCTTCTGGTCGACCTCCAGCTGAATCTTCGCCTCCCAGGAAGCAAGGGCCTCCTTGGCTGAAGTTACTTGGCGCTCCATCACCTCCAGTCGGTCGCACTCCAAGCTTTGCACCATGGCCTCAAGTGCCAGCGCCTCCTTGTGACCCTGAGCCTTGGTCGCGTTGGCACGGGCCCTGCCTGGCTGCACCGCAAGGGCGGCCCTGCGCGTTCAGACCTGCCGCTCAAGTTCAGCATTCAAGACTCGGAGCTCCTTCTCGCACTCCTCGGCTGCCTCGCAACACTGCTCCGCGGCCCGCGCCCCCTCCTGAGCACGGGTGCAGGCCTCCCAAAAGCCACAAGGGACCCCTCGACATCCGCGTGGGTGCGCTCATGCTGCAGGTGCACAAGATTGACATCAACTTTTAGCTGATGCCACTCGCGCGCTAGGCGGAGGTTTTCCACTTCAAGGCGAGAGTCAACATCAACAAGCCCCGCTCCAAGCCGGCCAAGTGCACCTGCCACTACCTGCAAAAGGTGGCGCTCCGCCCCCGCGCGAGCTCCGGTGCTTGACCGGGCCTCTCTTATGTGCCCTGACCTGCTGCAGAGGCATGGGATGATTCGCCCGCCCTCAGCAGCCGGAGGCTCTTTGGCCAACCCTTGGACTCCGGGCTTCACGCAGCGGGGCGCAGCTCCGCCGCTCGAAGATGAAGCCACCACGTGAGACGCCCAATCACTCGCAAGGACCATCAGAAGGGCCCTTGGTGCGGCCTCCGCGTCGCGGAGGCTCCTCTGATGGTGAGGCGCCGGGAGAGCGAGCTCGTGATCCTCCACCGGCAACCACGACTCTCGGGACATCACCTCCTCCCAGGCGGCTGCCTGCTTCAGGAGGCTTAGGGCGACGGCCGGCTCCGGGTCCCTCGGAGGGCGCATCACGAGCGGGCTCATCGTCAAGGAAGGAGGAATCCTGAAGGGTAAATGTTAGGAGGGAACCCTTCACACAAGAATCCAAGGGGAAAGGTACTTACTCATCATCGGCCACCCATATCCTCTTTTTCAGGGCCCGCGGGGTGACACCGCGGCAACTCCCGAATCTCCTCTTGTGGGAGACCTCGACGGTCGGAGGAGGCGTGCTGGAGTGGGGCGCGCTGCCCCCGAAGGCGGGGGAGACAATCGCGGCTACGGAAGGGGATCCCCTTGGGTCATCCTCAGGGCCACGGGGAGTTACCTTAGGAGCATCTGGCGGTGCCTGCCCCCCGAGGGCCATCTCAGGAGCAACAGGAGGTGTTCGGCCTCCCGGAGCCGCCTCGGGAGCGGTCAACGGCGCGTGCGTCACCGCCACCATTTGAAGGGCAAGCACGGGGGCCACCAGAACGGGGTTCTCATGAGGCCCCTCGTGGCCCGCGGGAAGCAGCCCCCACTCATCAAAGTGTGGCATCTGCCTGACGAAGTCCTCTCTGTTCAAGCAATGGTACAAGAGGAGGCCCCCCTCAGCAGCTAGCGTGGCAGGAGCCGGGTTGCCCGTCAGGAGCTCGATCATGGTGCCTCGCGTCTTGGAGGGAAGCAAAGTCACCTAAAGCCTTATGGAATCTTTGGGGCCCGTGAAGGTCCACATTGGGCACGAATGGCGCTGAAGCGGTGCGATGCGCTGCCGGATGAACTCCCTCACCACCATCGGTACCGTCACACTTGCCTCCCTTAGCTTGGCCAACCTGGACCAGATGTGCTCGAGCCGACAGTTGACCAGCTCCACATGCCCCCAGCTAAAGCTCGGGATCGCCGACGCGCGCGGAAGAAAGAGCAAGGGGCTGAGCATGCAACGTCCACATACACCCACCGCTTCCGGAATCTCGTGGTATCCGTGCGGAACATGAAGCCGATGCGAGAGCCTGCCGTCGCCGCCACTGCCTGGAATGACATGCACCTAGAGCGTTGCCGACCATCGACAAGATGGAGCGAGAAGAAGTGGCAGAGCAAGGCCATGGATGGGGCAATGCTCACGAGGGCCTCGCACAAGAAGGCGAAGATGGAAAGGAGGACGATGGAGGCGGGATCCAGGTGCAATGCCTGGATCTGATAATGCGAGAGCACGGTGTTGAAGAAATTGGAGAAAGGAGGTATCAGACCAGCCGAGAGGGCATGAAGATGAAGAGGAATTTTAGTGGCCCCCATCTCGATTGAAGCTTGATAAGCATGCCAGGCCTTCATCGCCTTCCACTCATTGGAATCGACTATGAGGGAGGACCTTGTCCAGCCCTTCCAGGTTGATCACTATCGACCGGTCCAGCGCAGGCTCCAACCCCGGCGAGGGATCCTCGGGCGCATGGACTCCCCTCCTCTTCTTCGATCTCGGAGCCATGGCAGTGAAGGAAGATGGGCAAGGTGCTGTTGGGGAACGTAGTAATTTCAAAATTTTCCTACGCACACGCAAGATCATGGTGATGCATAGCAACGAGAGGGGAGAGTGTTGTCCACGTACCCTCATAGACCGAAAGCGGAAGCGTTAGCACAACGCGGTTGATGTAGTCGTACATCTTCACAGCCCGACCGATCAAGCACCGAAAGCACGCAACCTCTGAGTTCTTGCACATGTTCAGCTCGATGACGTCCCTCGAACTTCGATCCAGCCGAGTGTCAAGGGAGAGTTCCGTCAGCACGACGGCGTGGTGACGATGATGATGTTCTACCAATGCAGGGCTTCGCCTAAGCACTGCTACGATATTATCGAGGTGGAATATGGTGGAGGGGGGCACCGCACACGGCTAATAGATCTCAAGGATCAATTGTTGTTGTGTCTAGAGGTGCCCCCACTGCCCCCGTATATAAAGGAGCAAGGGGAGGGGGCGGACGGCCAGGAGGGGGCGCGCCAGGAGAAGTCCTACTCCCACTAGGAGCAGGACTCCCTCCTTTCCTTGTCCAAGTACGACAGGGGGAAGGAAGGGAGAGAGGGGACGAAGGAAAGGGGGGCGCCACCCCCCTCCTTGTCCTATTCGAACTAGAGGGGGAGGGGGCACGCAGCTTGCCCTGGCCGCCCCTCCTCTTCTCCACTTTGGGCCCATGAGGCCCATTAATCCCCCCCCCGGGGGGGGGGGGGTTCTGGTAACCCCCCGGTACTCCGGTATATATCCGATAACCCCCGGAACTATTCTAATGTCCGAATATAGTCGTCCAATATATCAATCTTCATGTCTCGACCATTTCGAGACTCCTCGTCATGTCCGTGATCATACCCGGGACTCCGAACTATCTTCGGTACATCAAAACACATGAACTCATAATATAACTGTCATCTAACTTTAAGCGTGCGGACCCTACGGGTTCGAGAACTATGTAGACATGACCGAGACATGTCTCTGGTCAATAACCAATAGCGGAACCTGGATGCTCATATTGGTTCCTATATATTCTGCGAAAATCTTTATCGGTCAAACCGCATAACAACATACATTGTTCCCTTTGTCATCGGTATGTTACTTGCCCGAGATTCGATTGTCAGTATCTCAATACCTAGTTCAATCTCGTTACCGGCAACTCTCTTTACTCGTTATGTAATGCATCATTACGTAACTAACTCATTAGTTACATTGCTTGCAAGGCTTATAGTGATGTGCATTACCGAGAGGGCCCAGAGATACCTCTCTGACAATCGGAGTGACAAATTCTAATCTCGAAATACGCCAACTCAACATGTACCTTTGGAGACACCTGTAGAGCTCCTTTATAATCACCCGGTTACGTTGTGACGTTTGGTAGCACACAAAGTGTTCCTCCGGTAAACGGGAGTTGCATAATCTCGTAGTTGTAGGAACATGTATAAGTCATGAAGAAAGTAATAGCAACATACTAAATGATCAAGTGCTAAGCTAACGGAATGGGTCAAGTAAATCACATCATTCTCCTAATGATGTGATCCTGTTAATCAAATGACAACTCATGTCTATGGTCAGGAAACACAACCATCTTTGATCAACAAGCTAGTCAAGTAGAGACATACTAGTGACACTATGTATGTCTATGTATTCACACATGCATTATGTTTCCAGTTAATACAATTCTAGCATGAATAATAAACATTTATCATGATACAAGGAAATAAATAATAACTTTATTATTGCCTCTAGGGCATATTTCCTTCAGTCTCCCACTTGCACTAGAGTCAATAATCTAGATTACATAGTAATGATTCTAACACCCATGGAGCCTTGGTGCTGATCATGTTTTGCTCGTTGAAGAGGCTTAGTCAACGGGTCTGCAACATTCAGATCCGTATGTATCTTGCAAATCTCTATGTCTCCCACCTGGACTTGGTCCCGGATGGAATTGAAGCGTCTCTTGATGTGCTTGGTCCTCTTGTGAAATCTGGATTCCTTTGCCAAGGCAATTGCACCAGTATTGTCATAGAAGATTTTCATTGGTCCCGATGCACTAGGTATGTCACCTAGATCGGATATGAACTCCTTCATCCATACTCCTTCATTTGCTGCTTCTGAAGCAGCTATGTACTCCGCTTCGCATGTAGATCCCGCCACGACGCTTTGTTTAGAACTGCACCAACTTACAGCTCGACCGTTCAATATAAACACGTATCCGGTTTGCGATTTAGAATCGTTCGGATCAGTGTCAAAGCTTGCATCGACGTAACCATTTACGACTAGCTCTTTGTCACCTCCATAAGCGATAAACATATCCTTAGTCCTTTTCAGGTATTTTAGGATATTCTTGACCACTATCCAGTGATCCACTCCTGGATTACTTTGGTACCTCCCTGCTAAACTTATTGCTAAGCATACATCAGGTCTGGTACATAGCATTGCATACATGATAGAGCCTATGGCTGAAGCATAGGGAACATCTTTCATTTTCTCTCTATCTTCTGTTGTGGTCGGGCATTGAGTCTGACTCAACTTCACACCTTGTAATACATGCAAGAACCCTTTCTTTGCTTGATCCATTTTGAACTTTTTCAAAACTTTATCAAGGTATGTGCTTTGTGAAATTCCAATTAAGCGTCTTGATCTCTCTCTATAGATCTTGATGCCTAATATATAAGCAGCTTCGCCGAGGTCTTTCATTGAAAAACTTTTATTCAAGTATCCTTTTATGCTATCCAGAAATTCTATATCATTTCCAATTAACAATATGTCGTCTACATATAATATCAGAAATGCTACGGAGCTCCCACTCACTTTCTTGTAAATACAGGCTTCTCCAAAAGTCTGTATAAAACCATATGCTTTGATCACACTATCAAAGCGTTTATTCCAACTCCGAGAGGCTTGCACCAGTCCATAAATGGATCGCTGGAGCTTGCACACTTTGTTAGCACCTTTTGGATCGACAAAACCTTCAGGTTGTATCATATACAACTCTTCTTCTAGAAATCCATTCAGGAATGCAGTTTTGACATCCATTTGCCATGTTTCATAATCATAAAATGCGGCAATTGCTAACATGATTCGGACAGACTTAAGCATCGCTACGGGTGAGAAAGTCTCATCATAGTCAACCCCTTGAACTTGTCGAAAACCTTTCGCAACAAGTCGAGCTTTGTAGACAGTAACATTACCATCAACGTCAGTCGTCTTCTTGAAAATCCATTTATTCTCGAGGGCTTGCCGATCATCGGGCAAGTCAACCAAAGTCCATACTTTGTTCTCATACATGGATCCCATCTCAGATTTCATGGCCTCAAGCCATTTTTCGGAATCTTGGCTCATCATCGCTTCCTCATAGTTCGTAGGTTCGCCATGGTCAAGTAACATGACCTCCAGAATAGGATTACCGTACCACTCTGGTGCGGATCTTACTCTGGTTGACCTATGAGGTTCGGTAGTAACTTGATCTGAAGTTTCATGATCAATATCATTAGCTTCCTCACTAATTGGTGTAGTTGTCACAAGAACCGGTTTCTGTGATGAACTACTTTCCAATAAGGGAGAAGGTACAGTTACCTCATCAAGTTCTACTTTCCTCCCACTCACTTCTTTCGAGAGAAATTCCTTCTCTAGAAAGGATCCGAATTTAGCAGCAAAAGTCTTGCCTTCAGATCTGTGATAGAAGGTGTACCCAATAGTCTCCTTTGGGTATCCTATGAAGACACATTTCTCCGATTTGGGTTCGAGCTTATCCGGTTGAAGTTTCTTCACATAAGCATCGCAACCCCGAACTTTAAGAAACGACAACTTTGGTTTCTTGCCAAACCATAGTTCATAAGGCGTCGTCTCAACGGATTTTGATGGTGCCCTATTTAACGTGAATGCGGCCGTCTCTAAAGCATAGCCCCAAAACGATAGCGGTAAATCAGTAAGAGACATCATAGATCGCGCCATATCTAGTAAAGTACGATTACGACGTTTGGACACACCATTACGTTGTGGTGTTCCGGGTGGCGTGAGTTGTGAAACTATTCCGCATTGTTTCAAATGTAAACCAAACTCGTAACTCAAATATTCTCCTCCACGATCAGATTGTAGAAACTTTATTTTCTTGTTACAATGATTTTCCACTTCATTCTGAAATTCTTTGAATTTTGAAATGTTTCAGACTTATGTTTCATTAAGTAGATATACCCATATCTGCTTAAATCATCTATGAAGGTGAGAAAATAACGATACCCGCCGCGAGCCTCAATGTTCATTGGACCACATACATCAGTATGTATGATTTCCAACAAATCTGTTGCTCGCTCCATAGTTTCGGAGAACGGCGTTTTAGTCATCTTGCCCATGAGGCACGGTTTGCAAGTACCAAGTGATTCATAATCAAGTGATTCCAGAAGTTCATCAGTATGGAGTTTCTTCATGCGCTTTACACCAATATGACCCAAACGACAGTGTCACAAATAAGTTGCACTATCATTATCAACTCTGCATCTTTTGGCTTCAATATTATGAATATGTGTATCACTACTATCAAGATTTAATAAAAACAGACCACTCTTCAAGGGTGCATGACCATAAAAGATATTACTCATATAAATAGAACAACCATTATTCTATGATTTAAATGAATAACTATCTCGCATCAAACAAGATCCAGATATAATGTTCATGCTTAACGCTGGCACCAAATAACAATTATTTAGGTCTAAAACTAATCCTGAAGGTAGATGTAGAGGTAGCGTGCCGACCGCGATCACATCGACTTTGGAACCATTTCCCACGCGCATCGTCACCTCGTCCTTAGCCAATATTTTCTTAATCCGTAGTCCCTATTTCGAGTTGCAAATATTAGCAACAGAACCAGTATCAAATACCCAGGTGCTACTGCGAGCATTAGTAAGGTACACATCAATAACATGTATATCCCATATACCTTTGTTCACCTTGCCATCCTTCTTATCCACCAAATACTTGGGGCAGTTCCGCTTCCAGTGACCAGTCTGCTTGCAATAGAAGCACTCAGCCTCAGGCTTAGGTCCAGATTTGGGTTTCTTCTCTTGAGCAGCAACTTGTTTGCCGTTCTTCTTGAAGTTCCCCTTCTTCTTCCCTTTACCCTTTTTCTTGAAACTGGTGGTCTTATTGACCATCAACACTTGATGCTCCTTCTTGATTTCTACCTCCGCAGCTTTTAGCATTGCGAAGAGCTCGGGAATAGTCTTGTTCATCCCTTGCATATTATAGTTCATCACGAAGCTCTTGTAGCTTGGTGGCAGTGATCGAAGAATTCTGTCAATGACACTATCATCAGGAAGATTAACTCCCAGTTGAATGAAGTGATTATTATACACAGACATTTTGAGTATATGTTCACTGACAGAACTATTCTCCTCCATCTTGTAGCTGTAGAACTTATTGGAGACTTCATATCTCTCAATCTGGGCATTTGCTTGAAATATTAACTTCAACTCCTGGAACATCTCATATGCTCCATGACGTTCAAAACGTCGTTGAAGTCCCGGTTCTAAGCCGTGAAGCATGGCACACTGAACTATTGAGTAGTCATTAGCTTTGCTCTACTAGACGTTCTTAACGTCGTCAGTTGCATCTACAGCAGGCCTGGCACCCAGCGGTGCTTCCAGGACGTAATTCTCCTGTGCAGCAATGAGGATAATCCTCAAGTTATGGACCCAGTCCGTGTAATTGCTACCATCATCTTTCAACTTAGCTTTCTCAAGGAACGCATTAAAATTCAACAAAACAACAACACGAGCCATCTATCTACAACAAACATAGACAAGCAAAATACTATCAGGTACTAAGTTCATGATAAATTTAAGTTCAATTAATCATATTACTTAAGAACTCCCACTTAGATAGACATCCCTCTAATCATCTAAGTGATCACGTGATCCAAATCAACTAAACCATGTCCGATCATCACGTGAGATGGAGTGGTTTTCAATGGTGAACATCAATATGTTGATCATATCTACTATATGATTCATGCTCGACCTTTCGATCTCAGTGTTCCGAGGCCATATCTGTATATGCTAGGCTCGTCAAGTTTAACCTGAGTATTCTGCGTGTGCAACTGTTTTGCACCTGTTGTATTTGAATGTAGAGCCTATCACACCTGATCATCACGTGGTGTCTCAGCACGAAGAACTTTGGCAATGGTGCATACTCAGGGAGAACACTTATACCTTGAAATTTAGTGAGAGATCATCTTATAATGCTACCTTCAATCAAAGCAAAATAAGACGCATAAAGGATAAACATCACATGCAATCAATATAAGTGATATGGTATGGCCATCATCATCTTGTGCTTGTGATCACCATTTCCGAAGCACCGTCATGATCACCATTGTCACCGGCGCGACACCTTGATCTTCATCGTGGCATCGTTGTCGTTTTGCCACCTATTGCTTCTACGACTATTGCTACCGCTTAGTGATAAAGTAAGCAATTACAGGGCGATTGCATTGCATACAATAAAGCGACAACCATATGGCTCCTGCCAGTTGCCGATAACTCGGTTATAAAACATGATCATCTCATACAATAAAATATAGCATCATGTCTTGACCATATCACATCACAACATGCCCTGCAAAAACAAGTTAGACGTCCTCTACTTTGTTGTTGCAAGTTTTACGTGGTTGCTACGGGCTTAGCAAGAACCGTTCTTACCTACGCATCAAAACCACAATGATAGTTCGTCAAGTTAGTGCTGTTTTAACCTTCTCATTAGTTACATTGCTTGCAAGGCTTATAGTGATGTACATTACCGAGAGGGCCCAGAGATACCTCTTCGACAATCGGAGTGACAAATCCTAATCTCGAAATACGCCAACTCAACATGTACCTTTGGAGACACCTGTAGAGCTCCTTTATAATCACCCGGTTACGTTGTGACGTTTGGTAGCACACAAAGTGTTCCTCCGGTAAACGGGAGTTGCATAATCTCATAGTTGTAGGAACATGTATAAGTCATGAAGAAAGCAATAGCAACATACTAAACAATCAAGTGCTAAGCTAACGGATTGGGTCAAGTGAATCACATCATTCTCCTAATGATGTGATCCTGTTAATCAAAAGACAACTCATGTCTATGGGCAGACTAAGGCATAGCCTAGTGGTGGGAAGGGGTTGATGCCTTCCCACCCACCCAGGTTCAAGGCATGGTACTTGCTATTTGGGTTTGTTGCACCAATTATATTGTAGGGGGTTCCTTTACAGTCTTTCTATCAAAAAAAACTCATGTCTATGGTCAGGAAACACAACCATCTTTGATCAACAAGCTAGTCAAGTAGAGGCGTACTAGTGACACTATGTATGTCTATGTATTCACACATGCATTATGTTTCCGGTTAATACAATTCTAGCATGAATAATAAACATTTATCATGATATAAGGAAATAAATAATAACTTTATTATTGCCTCTAGGGCATATTTCCTTCAGGTGTGGCATCTGGAGAAGGGCGCACAAGCTCGCAAGGGAAGAAGGGAGTAGAGGACGAGTGCGGCGGATAATGATGGCAAGTCTGCAGTCGCAACAAGCAGTTGTCAAATCATACGGTTGCCGAGGCAGCATGGGAAAGCAAAGGCGCCCACGTCTTATCAAGCGCCATGCGTCAACCCAGCCCGCAGGCGATTGAGGCCTGTGGCGTTCTGCACTTGCCCTTTGGCTTCGCCTCTAAGCCAAGTGCGAGCGCGCCTTGGGCCCTGGGGCTTCTGTTGGCGTTCTGGGAACCAGGGTACCCAGACTTGCTTGCCTGCGGCCCATGACATAGCACCATCGACGGCCTGGTATGTCCCATCTTCAACCACGACAAGATAAGACCTCACGAGGCGGACGACATCAAGACCTCCTGCAGGAGCGACCTTCCTAGGCAGCCTCCTCAGGAGCGGAGATTTCTACGCAAGCACTCGCCTCATGAGGCCAAGATGACATTAGCCATGATGACCAAGGCCATGTGTGCGCCAGTGGGCGCAGAGCAGCAGGTTTCCTCTTTGGTGCAAAGGAGGCAAGCGCAGGTGCAGAGTCCCAAGGAATCAACCAAAGGTTGCCATTTGCATGCAACAAGACTAGGACCGCCACAATGGCAGGATGGATGTCATCGTTGAGCCCACCACCATGCCATGATCAGAAGCTTTGCAGGTGGAGACCACCTTTCGTCAGGATCAGATGTACTACTTGTTCCCTTTCAAAATTGGCCATTGTGGGATCCCTTCCCGCCTAAGTTTTGGGGGAAGAGGACTGAGGCCACTATAAATAAAGCCTAGCCACCAACGTAGAAGGGATCGAATCATCGAGCCCTTAAGAGAAAAAGCCCCTAGAGATCATCACATTAACAAGCCTCCTGAGGCTGTTCTTCCCCTTGTACTAGTTCATCTTGAGCCCCCCCGCGAGGCTAATCCACTAAAAGCAGGAGTAGGGTTTTACACCGCAAGGTGGCTCGAACCTGGGTAAACTGCCATGTCCTTTTCCTTCCCGCTCATCAAGCTAGGTCGTGAGAGCGACGAGTCAATCGGCTTGAGAGGTTGTGTTCTTCGCAGACGCCACTGAGCTCGAACCTTTCCTGGGTCAGCGGAGCCCAGAATCCGACAGATCTGTCCTTGGTTTTGACCACTATATCATCCATGTAAGCTTCTATATTCCTATGCAGTTGAGGCTCAAAACCAATCTGTACTGCCCTGGCGAAAGTGGATCTAGCACTCTTTAACCCAAAAGGCATGCGCACGAAGAAGTACGTGCCACACGGAGTTATGAACACGGTTTTCTCTTCGTCTTTCTTGGACATGAATATCTGATGGTACCCGGAGTATGCATCCAAAAAGGAAGCAGATCGCACCCGGAAGTGGAGTCTACAATCTGGTCAATGCGCAGAAGGGGGAAAGGATCCTTTGGCATGCCTTGTTCAGGTCCATGAAGTCAATGCAGAGCCTCCATTTCCCATTTGCCTTGTGCACTACCACTGGGTTTGCTAGCCATGTTCGATGAGCACTCCCCTGACCAAACGAATTGCTTCAAGTTTCTTAATCTCCTCGGCAATGAACTGCTGCCACTCCAAGGCTTGCTTTCTGACCTTTTGCTTGATGAGCCGAGCATGGGGACAGACAACAAGGCGGTGCTCGATTACCTCCCTAAACACCAAGGATGTGAGATGGTTGCCAAGCAAACACATCGACATTCGCCCGCAGGAAGGCAACGAGCGTGCTTTCCTATTTGTCATCAAGGGTGGCGCTGATGGTGAACGTACCGTCAATGCCATCCTGTCCTACCGGGACCTTTTTCACAGGAGATAAAGCAACCTTGGGTCTCTTGCTAGTGGAACTCTCTAGCAAGTCCTCAACAAGCGCGGCGCACTCCGAAGAGGTGCGCTTCTTAGAGTCCTTGTTGGCATCTCTGCTAGCTTTCTTCCCTTTCCTTGTATCATTGGTGGGAGCTGTGGCCTCTGCGGCTTCAGCTGCTACCGCGTCCTGATACATATGATCCACACATATAATTGCATCCTTCTTATCTGACGGGATGGAGATGATACCCATTGGTCCTGGCATCTCCAAGGTGTTGTAGGCATAGTGGGATGCCGCCATGAATTTTGCCAAAGCTGGACGACCAAGAATCTCATTGTACGGCAAGGGAAGCTCAAAAACGTCAAACACTGCCCTCTCGGTCCGGTAGGTCAGCTCTCCACCAAACGTCACAAGTAAAGTGATCTTTCCCTTGGGCCGGCTCCTGCCAGGGTTGATTCCTTGGAAAGTTCCCGTAACCTTGAGCTCTTCATCAGAGATTTGCAGCTTGCTGACCACTTTGGGCGAAATCAAGTTCAACCCAGCCCCGCCGTCAACTAGCATCCTGGTGACCTTGAGGTTGCGGATTGTTGGGGAGACCAACAATGGCAAACATCCAACTGCAGTGGCGCGGTCAGGATGATCCTCTTCGTCAAATATGATAGGTGTGTGAGACCACTTAAGTGGTTTTCAGGAATCTGCAGTTGGCTCCACAGGGTTATTGGTCTCGTCGTCGTCCTCTAAGTCAACTTTGACACCATCCTCCTCCCCGGGGATTCACCTTCCTTCCTCAGACCGATCACATTTATTCACCAAGGTGTACAATTCGTTGACGGTCTTGGGCAGCTGGACGTTCATTTTAAAACGTATCCGTCTGTTGTGCATGTTCGAATGGGACGCCACAATCACAGCTGTTGGGTGTATCTCTGGAATGTTGCAGTGCACTCGGCTGAACCTCTGCATGTACTTCCGCAAGCTCTCTCCTTCCTTCTGTGGAAGAACATGCAAATCACTCGGCCTCCTAGGCTCTTGGTGGCCACCCGTGAAGGCGCCAACAAATCCATTGCACAAATCAGCCCATGATGAAATGGAGTTCTCTGGTAGGTGCATCAGCTATGACCTCACATTTGGCTTGAGCGCCAAAGGGAAGTAGTTGGCAAACACTTTCTCATCTCTACCTCTGGCGGCTTGAACGACAATTGTGTAAATGCTCAAGAAGTCTGTCGGGTTTAACTTTCCATCATACTTTTTCGAAAGTTCTGGCTTGAAGACTCGTGCAGATGGCCAGCGGACCTACCGCAGCTTGCGAGTGAAGGCAGGACACCCAACATCATAAGGCAAGTACCCACCATCACTGGGCGCGGGTTCATCAATGCCTGGGCCGTTATGCCTGTCCGATTCATGGCGTGTCTCCCGGCGTCGCTCTATAGTGACGCGCACATCTTCCCTCCGCTGATCTTCCAGAACTCGTCGTTGATCTCGATGTGCTCGCGGACCAGATGAGGCCATCGATGTTTCGTTGGTCTCATTAGCATGCTGCTCTTGTGGCGGCTGCCTCTAGGTCTGCTATCATGGAGGGGACTGCACCGTTGGTGCAGCCCCCTCGGCACAACCTACAGTCCGGGCTGTTACCGTTACTCGCGGGTGCTGCAATGGCTCTGCGTACTGCGATCTCCCAACTTCAACGAAGCCGATCAAACTCTAGATAGTGGCCCACCACTCATCCATTTGATCAGGTGTCGGCGGGAATTTTAGCAAGAGTTGGGCTCGCGACATTGCTTTCGTAGCCGTGCTTGGCATAGCTGATGAGGCAGACCGTGACATCGCTCGACTCCTGGGTGGAACCAGTAGGGTGTCGCCACGTTTCCCGCCGTTGCACACCTTTCGCCAAGGCGGCTCGGAGATGAGTGGACCGCACTCGGGGATTGACGTCCCCGTTTGGCGCTCTGTTTTGCCCGTCTTGCTCTAGGAGAGGCGCATGGCAAGTGGCCGCGCCTGCGGCAGGCACGGCTGGGTGGTCATGGTTTGCGCCAGAGCGGGCGTTGTTGCTGTGGTTGTGCTTGTTAGTGTAGCAGGGAGGCAAATACTGAACGTCCCCTCCACCCACGACATGCGGGCCACATCCGTCGGGATGTTGTGGATGCTGCCCTCCCCCGGCATCCCCTGCTCCAGCTTTGACCGCGGGGGACACAACGACGGCACCACCTGCACCGGTCACGTCTCCCGCAGTACCCGCCTCACCCAACGCTGCCGCGACACCTACGACATCTATGGCTGCGTGCGAGGGGGCCTTCGAAGTGGAATGGTGCGCGGTTGCGCCGGATTATTCTTAGGCGCCATGGACAAAAATGTGATGATGACGATCGACACGCTAACCACAACCTCGGGTTCACGCAAGCGACCCCCTACCTGGCACGCCAAAGATGTCGTGGAGGAACATGATCACTGTTGGAAATATGCCCTAGAGGCAATAATAAAATGTTTATTATTTTTATATTTCCTTGTTCATGATAATTGTCTATTGTTCATGCTATAATTGTATTAACTGGAAACCGTAATACATGTGTGAATACATAGACCACAACATGTCCCTAGTGAGCCTCTAGTTGACTAGCTCATTGATCAACAGATGGTTATGGTTTCCTGACCATGGACATTGGATGTCATTGATAACAGGATCACATCATTAGGAGAATGGTGTGATGGACAAGACCCAATCCTAAACATAGCACAAGATTGTGTAGTTCGTTTGCGAAGAGCTTTTCCAAAGTCAAGTATCATTTCCTTAGACCATGAGATTGTTGATACATCTCCAACGTATCTATAATTTATGAAGTATTCATGCCATGTTTACAATAGTTTTATATGATTTTGGTATGATTTGATTAGAACTAACCCGGACTGATGCTGTTTTCAGCAGAACTACCATGGTGTTGTTTTTGTGCAGAAATAAAAGTTCTCGGAATGTGCTGAAAATCAACGGAGATTTTTTTGGGAAAATATAAAAAATACTGGAACAAAACTCTACCGAGGGGAGTCCCGTGGGCTCCACGAGGGTGGAGGGCGCGCCCACCCCCCGGGGCGTGCCCCTGTGCCTCGTGGACTCCTTGTGGGGACCCTTGACTTGTCCTCGACGCCAACCTCTTCTATAAATACCCAAACCTCCAGAAAATAACCTAGATCAGAAGTTCCGCCGCCACAAGCCTCTGTAGCCACGAGAAATCAATCTAGGCCCTCTCTGGCACCCTGCCGGAGGGGGCCATCATCACCGGAGGCCATGGGGAAGGATCTCGGAGGGGCCATCATCGCCATGAAGGCCAAGAACCAGAGGGGAAGCCTCTCCCCATCCAGGGGGGAGGCCATCAAGGAGGAAGCACAAGGGGGAGAACTTCTCCTCCTCTCTCTCGGTGGCGCCGGAGTGCCATCGGGAGGGGAATCATCGCCACAGTGATCATCTTCATCAACATCACCATCCTCATCTCTTTTACACGGTCCACTCTCCTTCACCCCACTGTAATCCCTACTTGAACATGGTGCTTTATGCCAGATATTACGATCCAATGATGTGTTGCCATCTTATGATGTTTTGAGTAGATATCCTTTGTCTTTGGGTTGATTGATGATCTAATTGGTATGAGTTGTATGATTTATTTTGGTGCTGTCCTATTGTGCCCTCCGTGTCGCGCAAGCGTGAGGGATTCCCGCTGTAGGGTGTTGCAATATGTCCATGCTTTACTTATTGTCTGTGTTGCTTGAGTGACAGAAGCATAAACACGGATAAGTGGGTCATGGCGTATGGGAATAAAGGGGACTTGATATGTTAATGCTATGGTTGGGTTTTACCTTAATGATCTTTAGTAGTTGCGGATGCTTGCTAGAGTTCCAATCATAAGTGCATATGATCCAAGAAGAGAAAGTATGTTAGCTTATGCCTCTCCCTCATATGAAATTGCAATAGTGATTACCGGTTTTGTTAACAATTGCCTAGGATAATTCCCCTCACCGACCCATCATTATTCCACACTCGCTATTTATAATATTTAGTAATATATTCTAAATTTACGATAACAACACCTACTTTTATATTTTAGCTCTTCGATATCATATAAAGTTATCCTCTTCATACCCACAACGTAGTTTTATTTCCCGTTTCTAGTTGGAAGCAAACGTTCGGTGTATGTAGAGTTGTATCAGTGGCAGATATGACTTGAGAGAATATTGATCTTCCTTTAGCTCCTTGTGGGTTCGACTCTCCATGCTTATCACTTACACCTTTGGAAATTTCTATGATGATTCCCTGCACTTGGGGATTATCAAGCTCTTTTCTGGCGCCGTTGCCGAGGAGCAATAGCATGGGGTTGATATTCTCGTGTGTGCTTGTTTGCTTTCTTCACTAAGTAGTTTTTGTTTTCCCTTTTTTATTTGCTTAGTTGTGGGTGAAACATACAAAAAAATTAAAAAAAATTAAAATACAAAAAGATTCACTTGCCTCATATGCCTAAAAAGTTTTTCAAGAAGAGAAGTGATTGGAAAGTTATGCATTGGAGAAGTGAGGGTCCACCTTGAGCACTTGTGTTCATGCTCATGGAAATAATGTAAAGAAAATTCATGGAAGTTTCTCTGTAAATAATTATCCCCTTGTATATATCCTTTCTATTATAAAAATAATGTGCCAAGCTTTGGTTTTAGGATGATTGGATTGCTTGTTTACTATGTGCAGTACAAAAACAGAAACTTTGGCTGTAGCGCGTGAATTTACATGTTTTATTGGAAAGTTAAATGGATCTGAAACTTTTTTCACATTACTTCTGTAAAAATTTGTTAATTTTTCATATTTTATTTAGAATTTTTGGAGTAACATAAGTTTACTAAATTTCCATATTACTACAGACTGTCCTATTTTTGACAGATTCTATTTTCTATGTGTTGTTCGCTTATTTTGATAAATCCATGGGTAGTATCAGGGGGGGGGTATGAACCATGGTGAAGTTGGAATACAGTAGATAAAGTGCTAATATTAAATTCAAATGAGTTTGCAGCAGTACCTAAAGGTAGTGATTTGCTTTATTATACTAACGGATCTCACAAATTTTTTGTTAAGTTTTGTGTGGATGAAGTGTTCGAAGAACGAGGAGTTACCAATGTGAGAAGAATAAAGAGAGGCAAGAGTTCAAGATTGGGGATGCCCAAGGCACCCCAAGTAAATACTTCAAGGATACTCAAGCATCTAAGCTTGGGGATGCCCCGCTTGGCATCCCATCTTTCTTCTTCAACAATTATCGGTATACCTCGGTTTTTGTTTTGTTCACATGATTTGTGTCCCTTGTGTTTTTCTTTTTCTTTAGGAACCATGATAGTATGAGATATCCCTTCATTGAGTTATATAATGCTTCATGTGCTTCACTTATGTCTTTTGAGTATGGTTTTACAGAATGCTTCGTGTGCTTCACTTATACATATTTTGAGCTTGGAAATTGGTTAGTCTATATTATTGTAGAATGCTACATGATCTTCACTTATATCTTTTGGAGTATGAATAATACTATAATCTAAAGTGGGTTTGGAAGAGTGTCAACTTTAGGAATTAGTTATCCCACTATTTTGGAGGGTGTTGAATCTTAGTGTGATATTTATGAAAGTGGATCTGGAAGAGTGTCAACTTTAGTTAGTAATGATTCCACTATTTTGGAAGAGGTTCCAATTGATTATGAGAAGAAAGTTGCTATCTATGATGATTAATGTGATGACATGTATGCTATAAATAATAATGTTAACCCTGAAACTTGTCATCATGATTTTAATTTTCAATTGGATTATGCCACACATGACAGTTATTTTGTTGAGTTTGCTCCCACTACTCCAAATGAGAAGATTTTTTGCTTATGTGGAGAGTAGTAAAATATCTATGCTTGTAGATCATGAAAATAATGCTTTATGTGATGGTTGTATTGTTAAACTCATTCATGATGCTACTGAAAATTATTATGAGGGAGGAATATATGCTTGTAGGAGTTGCAATAATATCAAGTTTCCTCTCTATGTGCTTAAAGTTTCGAAGTTATACTTGTTTTGCCTTCCTATGCTAGTTGATTCTTGTTCCCTTAAATTGTGTGATCACAAAATCCATAGGCATAGGAAGTGGGTTAGTTTTAAATTTGCTAGTCATATTCTTCATGATGCTCTCTTTATGTTTCAATTCTTATCTTTTATGTGAGCATCATTGAAATCATCATGCCTAGCTAAAAGGCATTAAAGAAAAGCGCTTGTTGGGAGATAACCCAATATTTACCTTTAATGTTTTTGTGTGTCCACATTATTAAGCTACTGTATTAATCATGTTTTATAGCTTTTGTTTCAATAAAGTGCCAAGTAAGACCTTTGGGAAGACTTGGGTGAAAGTTAATGTGATCTTGCTATTAAAAACAGAAACTCTGCGCTCACGAGGTTAGCTGTCATATTTTATAGAAGAGTGATTTTGAGTTGATTATTTTTTCATAAGATTAATAGACAAATTCCTCACGTCCATCAATTTATTTCATAATTTTTGGAGTAGCAGAAGTATGGTTGTTGTTCAGATCATTACAGACTGTTCTGTTTCTAGCAGATTCTGTTTTTAATGCATAGTTTGCTTGTTTTCTAGTTTGTGTGGCTTATATTGCTCAATATAAATTGTAGAAATGATATGGTACAGTAGGCATTGTGTGAGAACAATTATGAATCTTGTCTTTGACATTACCAAAGTGAATGATTTACTCTTTATCATACTAACCCATCTCACGAAGTTCCGTTAAGTTTTGTGTGATTGAAGTTTTCAAGTTTTGAGTGAGATATCGATATGAGGAGAATAAGGAGTGGAAAGACTCTAAGCTTTGGTATGCCCAAGGCATCCCAAGGTAATATTCAAATAAGACTCAAGCGCCTAAGCTTGGGGATGCCCCGGAAGGCATCCCCTCTTTCGTCTTCAAAACCATTGGTATACCTTTCCCGGAGCTATATTTTTATTCGTCACATGATATGTGTTTTGCTTGGAGCGTATTTTCATTTTACTTGCTGTTTGAATAAAATCATTGGACGTGAAATCTTGAATGAAATAGAATCCTCCCATGGCTAGTTAATTATTTGACTACTCAGTGTTCTTCACTTATATCTTTTTGGAGTAGTTTACCATTTACTCACGTGCTTCACGTATATCCTATGAGTAAATGGTTGAATCAATTGAATATCATAAATCTATTTTGTATATGTTTAATATGCTTATAACATGGGGAGTAATGACTTCACACATAATAAGTATAGGTTGTAAACTTATTGAAAGTCAGCAAACACAACATTGGTCACTTGAACAATTCATGAAAGAATATTAAAGGAAGAGAGATTTCACATATAAATATACTATCTTGGACATCTTTTGTAATTGTGAGCACTCATTAAAATATGACATGCTAAAAGGTTGATGTTGGACAAGGAAAACAACTTAATGGGTTATGTTTTCCTATATCCTCAATGTTATATTGTCCTGGATTATCCAACATGTTGAGCTTGCCTTTCCCTCTCATGCTAGCCAAATTCTTTGCATCAAGTAGAGATACTACTTGTGCTTCCAAACATCCCTTAAACCAGTTTTGCCATGAGAGTCCACCATACCTACCTATGGATTGAGTAAGATCCTTCAAGTAAGTTGTCATCCTGCATGCAACAAAAATTGCTTCTTAAATATGTATGATCTATTAGTGCAAAGAAAATAAGCTTTATACGAACTTGTGATAGGGAAGAAATAAAAGCGACAGACTGCATAATAAAGGTCTTTATCACAAGCGACAATATAAAGTGACGTTCTTTTGCATTAAGATTTTGTGCATCCAACCATAAAAGGGCATGACAACCTATGCTTCCCTCTGCGAAGGTCCTATCTTTTACTTTTATCTTCTACCCTTATACAAGAGTCATGGTGATCATCACCTTTCCTTTTTACACTTTTTCCTTTGGCAAGCACTTTGTGTTGGAGCGATCCAGATATATATATCCACTTGGATGTAGGTTTTCATAAATTATTATTGTTGACATTACCCTTGAGGTAAAAGGTTGGGAGGCGAAACTATAAGCCCCTATCTTTCTCTATGTCCGATTGAAACTTTGAAACCATAAATATCACATGAGTGTTAGCAATTGTGAAATATTAAATGATAGTTGAGCATGTGGAGTTTGTTGAACCAAAGCTCTTACATAGCCCCTTCCCAAAAATAAGATGAATTGCAATTGTTTGATGACTAAGAGCATGGTTTGTTAGTTTTCAAGAAAGTTTATGATCTATACTTTAACTTGTGAATAGCTTGTTACTTGATCATGAAAAGTTTTATGAGTTGAGATACTGTAATGATATATAATGATGCTAGAAAAAGTGATTGAAACTATCATTGTTCAAACTTAAACGCTTGCTAGCATTCACACTTCAAAAAATATTTCTATTATCATTTACCTACTTGAGGACGAGCAAGAAATAAGCTTGGGGATGCTGATACGTCTCGAACGTATCTATAATTTATGAAGTATTCATGCCATGTTTACAATAGTTTTATATGATTTGATTAGAACTAACCCGGACCGACGTTGTTTTCAGCAAAACTACCATGGTGTTGTTTTTGTGCAGAAATAAAAGTTCTCGAAATTCACTGAAAATCAGCGGAGATTTTTTTGGGAAAATATAAAAAATACTGGAACAAAACTCCATCGAAGGGGAGTCCCATGGGCTCCACGAGGGTGGGGGGCACGCCCACCCCCTGGGGCGCGCCCCTGTGCCTCGTGGACTCCCCGTGGGGCCCCTTGACTTGTCCTCGATGCCAACCTCTTCTACAAATACCCAAACCTCCAAAAAATAACCTAGATCAAAAGTTCCACCGCCGCAAGCCTCTGTAGCCACGAGAAATCAATCTAGGACCTCTCTAGCACCCTGCCGGAGGGGGCCATCATCACCGGAGGCCACGGGGAAGGATCTCGGAGGGGCCATCATCGCCATGAAGGCCAAGGACCAGAGGGGGAACCTCTCCCCATCCAGGGGGAGGCCATGGAGGAGGAAGTACAAGGGGGAGAACTTCTCCTCCTCTCTCTCGGTGGCGCCGGAGTGCCATCGGGAGGGGAATCATCGCCGCGGTGATCGTCTACATCAACATCACCATCCTCATCTCTTTTACGCGGTCCACTCTCCCGTACCCCGCTGTAATCCCTACTTGAACATGGTGCTTTATGCCACATATTATGATCCAATGATGTGTTGCCATCTTATGATGTTTTGAGTAGATATCCTTTGCCTTTGGGTTGATTGATGATCTAGATTGGTATGAGTTGTATGATTTATTTTGGTGCTGTCCTATTGAGCCCTCCATGGCACGCAAGCATGAGGGATTACCGCTGCAGGGTGTTGCAATATGTCAATGGTTTACTTATTGTCTATGTTGCTTGAGTGATAGAAGCATAAACACGGATAAGTGGGTCACGACGTATGGGAATAAAGGGGACTTGATATGTTAATGGTATGGTTGGGTTTTACTGTAATGATATTTAGTAGTTGCGGATGCTTGCTAGAGTTCCAATCATAAGTGCATATGATCCAAGAAGAGAAAGTATGTTAGCTTATGCCTCTCCCTCATATGAAATTGCAATAGTTATTACCGGCCTTGTTAACAATTGCCTAGGATAATTCCGCTCACCAACCCATCATTATTCCACACTCACTATTTATAATATTTAGTAATATATTCTAAATTTATGATAACATCACCTACTTTTATATTTTAGCTATTCAATATCATACAAAGTTATCCTCTTCATACCCACAACGTAGTTTTATTTTTGGTTTCTAGTTGGAAGCAAACTTTCGGTGTACGTAGAGTCGTATTAGTGCCAGATAGGACTTGAGAGAATATTGATCTTGCCTTTAGCTCCTTGTGGGTTCGACACTCCATGCTTATCACTTCCACCTTTGGAAATTGCTACGATGATTCCCTACACTTGGGGATTATCAATTGTGCAACTCCCGGATACCGTAGGAATGCTTTGGGTGTACCAAATGTTACAATGTAACTGGGTGGCAATAAAGGTGCACTACAGGTATCTCCGAAAGTATCTGTGCGGTTGGCACGAATCGAGACTGGGATTTGTCACTCCGCATGACGGAGAGGTATCTCTAGGCCCACTCGGTAATGCATCATCATAATGAGCTCAATATGACTAATGAGTTAGCCACAGAATCATGCGTTATGGAACGAGTAAAGAGACTTGCAGGTAATGAGATTGAACAAGGTATTGGGATATCGACGATCGAATCTCGGGCAAGTAACATACCGGTGGACAAAGGGAATTGTATACGGGATTGATTGAATCCCCGACATCGTGGTTCATCCGATGAGATCATCGTGGAACATGTGGGAGCCAACATGGGTTTCCAGATCCCACTGTTGGTTATTGGCCGAAGAACGTCTCGGTCATGTCTGCATGGTTCCCAAACCCGTAGGGTCTACACACTTAAGGTTCGGTGATGCTAGAGTTGTTATGGGAAATTGTATGTGGTTATCGAAGGTTGTTAGGAGCCCCGGATGCGATCCTGGACGTCACGAGGAGGTTCAGAATGGTCCAGAGGTGAAGATTTATATATGGGAAGTCCAGTTTCAGTCGCCGGAATGGTTTCGGGGGTTATCGGTATTGTATCGGGACCACCGGGTGGGGCCACCTTTCCTGGGGGACTTAATGGGCTGAATATGGGAGGGAACCAGCCCCCTAGTGCTGGTGCACCCTGCAAGGGCCTAAGGCGCCTAGGGTTTGGAAACCCTAGGGGAGGGGGCGCCTCCACCTTGCTTGGGGGGCAAGTTTCCCCCTCCTGGCCGCCCTCCCCTCTAGATGGGATCTAGAGGGGCCGACCCCCTCTCCCCTTCACCCTATAAATAGAGGGAGGGTGGGAGGGATGCAACTCCCCTTTCCTGGCGCAGCCCCTCCCTCCTCCAACACCTCCTCCTCCTCCTCCGTAGAGCTTGGCGAAGCCCTGCAGAAAACCCACAAGCTCCACCACCACGCCGTCGTGCTGCCGGAGCTCTCCTTCAACTTATCTTCTCCACTTGCTGGATCAAGAAGGAGGAGACGTCGCCGGGCTGTACGTGTGTTGAACGCGGAGGCGCCGTCCGTTCGGCGCTAGATCGGATATTCCGTGATTTGAATCGCCGCGAGTATGACTCCATCATCCGCATTCTTGTAACGCTTCCGTTTCGCGATCTTCAAGAGGTATGAAGATGGACCCCCTCTCTCTCGTTGCTAGCATCTCCTAGATTGATCTTGGTGACACGTAGGAAACTTTTGAATTATCGCTACGTTCCCCAACAATGTCATCATGAGCTAGGTCTATGTGTAGATTCTATGCATGAGTAGAACACAAGTAGTTGTGGGCGATGGTTTGTTCAATTTTCTTACCGCTAATAGTCCTATCTTGGTTCGGCGACATTGTGGGATGAAGCAGCCCGGACCGACCTTACACGTACGCTTACGTGAGACAGGTTCCACCGACTGACATGCACTTGTTGCATAAGGTGGCTAGCGGGTCCTTATGAAGGGTAAATAGCAATTGGCATATCACTGTTGTGGCTTTTGCGTAGGTAAGAAACGTTCTTGCTAGAAACCCATAGCAGCCACGCAAAACATGCAACAACAATTAGAGGACGTCTAACTTGTTTTTGCAGGGTATGCTATGTGATGTGATATGGCCAAAAGGATGTGATGAATGATATATGTGATTTATGAGATTGATCATGTTCTTGTAATAGGAATCACGACTTGCATGTCGATGAGTATGACAACCGACAGGAGCCATAGGAGTTGTCTTAATTTATTGTATGACCTGCGTGTCAATGAAAACGCCATGTAATTACTTTACTTTATTGCTAACCGTTAGCCATAGTAGTAGAAGTAATAGTTGGCGAGACAACTTCATGAAGACATGATGATGAGATCATGATGATGGAGATCATAGTGTCATGGCGGTGACGAAGGTGATCATGTCACGCCTCGAAGATGAAGATCAAAGGCACAAGATGATATTGGCCATATCATGTCACTTTATGATTTGCATGTGATGTTTGTCATGTTTACATCTTATTCTCTTAGAATGACGGTAGCATAAATAAGATGATACGTCACTAAAATTTCAAGAAAGTGTTCCCCCTAACTATGCACTATTGCGAAAGTTCGCTGTTTCAAAGCACCACGTGATGATCGGGTGTGATAGATTCTAATGTTTGCATAGAATGGGTGTAAGCCAGATTTACACACGTGAAACACTTAGGTTGACTTGACAAGCCTAGCATGTACAGACAAGGCCTCGGAACACAAGAGACCAAAAGGTCAAACATGAGTCGTACAGTAGATACGATGAACATGGAGATGTTCACCGATGATGACTAGTCCGTCTCACGTGATGATCGGACACGACCTAGTTGACTCAGATCATGTATCACTTAGATGACTAGAGGGATGTCTATCTAAGTGGGAGTTCACTAAATAATTGATTAGATGAACTTAATTATCATGAACGTAGTCAAAAGGTCTTTGCAAATTATGTCGTAGCTTGCGCTTTAGTTCTACTGTTTTAGATATGTTCCTAGAGAAAATTTTAGTTGAAAGTTGAGAGTAGCAATTGTGCGGACTGGGTCCGTATACTGAGGATTGTCCTCATTGCTGTGCAGAAGGATTATGTCCTTAATGCACCGCTCGGTGGGCTGAACCTCGAGCGTCGTCTGTGGATGTTGCGAACATCTGACAAACACGTTTTGATGACTACGTGATAGTTCAGTGCGTAATGCTAAACGGTTTAGAATTGAGGCGCCGAAGACGTTTTTTGAAACGTCGCAGAACATATGAGATGTTGAGGACTGAAATTGGGATTTCAGGCTTGTGCCCATGTTAAGAGGTATGAGACCCCCCGAAAGTTTCTTAGCCAGCAAAATAAGGGAGAAACGCTCAATCGTTGAGCATGTGCTTAGATTGTCTGAGTACCACAATCGCTTGAATCGAGTGGGAGTTAATATTCCAGATGAGATAGTGGTGGTTCTCCAAAGTCACTACCACCAAGCTACTAGAGCTTCATCATGAACTATAACATATCAGGGATATATATGATGATCCTTGAGCTGTCGGCGATGTTTGACACCATGAAAGTAGAAATCAAGTAGGAGCATCAATTGTTGATGGTTAGTAAAACCACTAGTTTCAAGAAGGGCAAGGGCAAGAAGGGATACTTCACGAAACGACAAATCAGTTGCTGCTCTAGTGAAGAAACCAAGAATGAACCCAAACCCGAGACTAAGTGATTCTGTAATGAGGGGAACGGTCACTGAAGCAGAACTACCCTAGATACTTGGTAGATGAGAAGGCTGGCAAGGTCGACAGAAGTATATTGGATATACATTATATTAATGTGTACTTTACTAGTACTCCTAGTAGCACCAGGGTATTAGATACCGGTTCGGTTGCTAAGTGTTAGTAACTCGAAATAAAAAGCTACGGAATAAACGCAGACTAGCTAAAGGTGAGATGACGATATGTGTTGGAAGTGTTTCCAAGGTTGATGTGATCAAACATCACATGCTCCTTCTACCATCGGGATTGGTGTTAAACCTAAATAATTATTATTTGGTGTTTGCATTGAGCATAGACATGATTGGATTATGTTTATCGCAATACGATTATTCATTTAAGGAGAATAATGGTTACTCTGTTTATTTGAATAATACCTTCAATGGTCTTGCACCTAAAATGAATGGTTTATTGAATCTCGATCGTAGTGATACACATGCTCATGCCAAAAGATATAAGATAGTAATGATAGTACCACATACTTGTGGCACTGCCATTTGAGTCATATTGGTATAAAATGCATGAAGAAGCTCCATGTTGATGGATCTTTGGACTCACTCGTTTTTTGAAAAGTTTGAGACATGCGAACCATGTCTATTGGTATATACACATGAAGAAACTCCATGCAGATGGATCGTCTGGACTCACTTGATTTTGAATCACTTGAGACATGCAAATCATACCACATGGGCAAGATGACTAAAAGGCCTTGTTTTGAGTGAGATGAAACAAGAGAGCAACTTGTTGGAAGTAATACATTTGATGTGTGCAATCCAATGAGTGCCGAGGCACGCAGTGAATATCGTTATGCTCTTACTTCACAGATGATTTGAGTAGATTCTGAGTATATTTACTTGATGAAACACAAGTCTGAATTATTGAAAGGTTCAAGTAATTTTAGAGTGAAGTTGAAGATCGTCGTGACAAGAGGATAAAATGTCTATGATATGATCATAGAGATGAATATCTGAGTTACGTGTTTGGTACACAATTAAGACATTGTGGAAATTGTTTCACAACTAATACTGCCTAGAACACCATAGTGTGATGGTGTGTCCGAACATCATAGCTGCACCCTATTGGATGTGGTGCAGACCATGATGTCTCTTATCAAATTACCACTATCTCTTATGGGTTAGGCATAAGAGACAACCGCATTCACTTTAAATAGGGCACCACGTAATTTTGTTGAGATGATAGCATATGAACTATGGTTTAGAGAAACCTAAGCTGTCGTTTCTTAAAAGTTTGGGGCTGCGACGCTTATGTGAAAAAAGTTTTAGCCTGATAAGCTCGAACCCAAAGCGGATAAATGCATCTTCATAGGACACCCAAAACAGTTGGGTATACCTCCTAATTCAGATCCGGAAGCAAAAGTGATTGTTTCTAGAAACGGGTCCTTTCTCGAGGAATAGTTTCTCTCGAAAGAATGAGTGGGAGGATGGTGGAGACTTGATTAGGTTATTGAACCATCACTTCAACCAGTGTGTAGCTGGGAACAGGAAGTCGTTTCTGTAGCGCCTACACCAATTGAAGCGGAAGCTGATGATAGTGATCATGAAACTTCAGATCAAGTCACTACCAATCCTCGTAGGACGACAAGGATGCGTACTACTTCAGAGTGGTACAGTAATCCTGTCTTGGAGGTCATGTTGCTAGACAACAATGAACCTACGAGCTATGGAGAAGCGATGGTGGGCCCGGATTCCGACAAATGGCTCGAGGCCATAAACTCCGAGAGAGGATCCATGTCTCAAAACCAAAGTGTAGACTTTGGAAGAACTGCTTGATGGTCACAAGGCTGTTGGGTACAGATGGATTTTGAAAGGAAGACGGACAATGATGGTAAGTGTCACCATTAAGAAATCTCGACTTGTCTCTAAGATGTTTTCTGACAAGTTCAAGGAGTTGACTACGATGAGATTTTCTCACTCATAGCGATGCTAAGAGTCTATTGGAATTATATTAGCAGTTACTACATTATTTATGAAATCTTGCAGATAGGATGTCAAAACATTGTGTCCTCGACAATTTTCTTGTGGAAAGGTTGTATGTGATACAATCAGAAGGTTTTGTCAATCCTAAAAGATGCTAACAAGTATGCAAAGCTCCAGCAATCCTTCTAAGGACTAGAGTAAGCATCTCGGAGTTGGAATATACGCTTTGATGAGATGATCAAAGATTTTGGGTTTATACAAAGTTTATGAGAAACTTGTATTTCCAAAGAAGTGACTGGGAGCACTACATAATTTCTAATGAGTATATGTTGTTGACATGTTGTTGATCGGAAATGATGCAGAAAATCTGGAAAGCATATAGGGTTGTTTGAAAGGTGTTTTTCAATGAAAAAACCTGGATTAAGCTACTTGAACATTGAGCATCAAGATCTATAAGGATAGATAAAAAATTCTTAATAGTACTTTCAAATGAATACATACTGTGACAAGATTTTGAAGGAGTTCAAAATAGATCAGCAAAGAAGGAGTTCTTGGCTGTGTTATAAGGTGTGAGTATTGAGTAAGACTCAAGACTTGACCACGGCTGAAGAGAGAGAAAGGACGAAGGTCGTCCCCTATGCTTTGGGCGTAGGCTCTACAGTATGTTGTGCTGTGTACCACACCTGAAGTATGCCTTGCCATGAGTTAGTCAAGGGGTACAAGAGTGATCCAGGAATGGATCACTGGACAACGTTCAAAGTTATCCTTAGTAACTAGTGGATTAAGGAATTTTCTCAATTATGGAGGTGTTAAAAGAGTTCGTTGTAAAGGGTTACGTCGATGCAAACTTTGACACTAATCCGGATGATTCTGAGTAGTAAACCGGATTCATATAGTAGAGCAGTTATTTGGGATAGTTCCAAATAGCGCGTGCTAGCTGCATCTACAAGATGACATGGAGATTGGTAAAGCACACACAGAGAAAGGTTCAGACCCGTTGACTAATAACCTCTCTCACAAGCGAGTGATCAAACCCTGTGGGTGTTGGATTCATTACAATCACATAGTGATGTGAACTAGATTATTGACTCTAGTGCAAGTGGGAGTCTGTTGGAAATATGCCCTAGAGGCAATAATAAAATGTTTATTATTATATTTTCTTGTTCATGATAATTGTCTATTGTTCATGCTATAATTGTATTAGCTGGAAACCGTAGTACACGTGTGAATACATAGACCACAACATGTCCCTAGTGAGCCTCTAGTTGACTAGCTCGTTGATCAATAGATGGTTATGGTTTCCTGACCATGGACATTGGATGTCATTGATAACGGGATCACATCATTAGGAGAATGATGTGATGGACAAGACCCAATCCTAAGCATAGCACAAGATCGTGTAGTTCGTTTGATAAGACCTTTTCTAATGTCAAGTAGCATTTCCTTAGACCATGAAATTGTGCAACTCCCGGATACCGTAGGAATGCTTTGGGTGTACCAAATGTCACAACATAACTGGGTGGCTATAAAGGTGCACTACGGGTATCTCCGAAAGTGTCTGTTGGGCTGGCACGAATCGAGACTAGGATTTGTCACTCTGTATGACGAAGAGGTATCTCTGGGCCCACTCGGTAGTGCATCATCATAATGAGCTCAATGTTACTAATGAGTTAGCCACAGGATCATGCGTTACGAAACGAGTAAAGAGACTTGCCGGTAACGAGATTGAATGAGGTATTGGGATACCGACGATCGAATCTCGGGCAAGTAACATACCGGTGGACAAAGGGAATTGTATACGGGATTGATTGAATCCCTGACATCGTGGTTCATCCGATGAGATCATCGTGGAACATGTGGGAGCCAACATGGGTATCCAGATCCCGCTGTTGGTTATTGGCCGGAGAACGTCTCGGTCATGTCTGCATGGTTCCCGAACCCGTAGGGTCTACGCACTTAAGGTTCGATGACGCTAGAGTTGTTATGGGAAATTGTATGTTGTTACCGTAGGTTGTTCGGAGTCTTGGATGAGATCCTGGACGTCACGAGGAGTTCCGGAATGGTCCGGAGGTGAAGATTTATATATGGGAAGTCCAGTTTCAGTCGCCGGAATGGTTTCAGGGGTTATCGGTATTGTACTAGGACCACCGAAAGGTGTCCGGAGGTCCACCGGGTGGGGCCGCCTGCCCCGGGGGACTTAATGGGCTGAACATGGGAGGGAACCAGCCCCCTAGTGGGATGGTGCGCCCCCTGATACGTCTCCAACGTATCTATAATTTTTGATTGTTCCATGCTATTATATTACCCATTTTGGATGTTTATGGGCTTTACTTTACACTTCTATATCATTTTTTGGGACTAACCTATTAACCGGAGGCCTAGCCCGAATTGCTGTTTTTTTGCCTATTTCAGTGTTTCGAAGAAAACGAATATCAAACGAAATGAAACCTTCGGGAGTGGTCTTTTTGGAACAAATGCAATCCACGAGACTTGGAGTGGACGTCAAGCAACAAATAAGGCGGCCACGAGGGTGCCTGGCGCATCCCCTAGGGGTGGGCATGCCCCCACCCTCGTGGGCCCCTCGAGCGTCAACCGACCTACTTCTTCCTCCTATATATACTCCCGTACCCTGAAACCATCGAGGAGCACTACAAAAACCTAATTCCACCGCCGCAACCTTCTGTATCCGCGAGATCCCATCTTGGAGCCTTCGCCGGCGCTCCGCCGGAGGGGGAATCGACCACGGAGGGCCTCTACACCATAGACCTTCGGGTCCATAGTTATTAGCTAGATGGATTCTTCTCTCTCTTTGAATCTCAATACCAAGCTCTCCTCGATCTTCTTGGAGATCTATTCGATGTAACTCTTTTTGCGGTGTGTTTGTCGAGATCCAATGAATTGTGGGTTTATGATCAAGTTTATCTATGTGAAATATTTGAATCTCCTCTGAATTCTTTTATGTGTGATTAAGTTATCTTTGCAAGTCTCTTCGAATTATCAGTTTTGTTTGGCCTACTAGATTGATCTTTCTTGCAATGGGAGAAGTGTTTAGCTTTGAGTTCAATCTTGCGGTGTCCTTTCCCAGTGATAGCAGGGGCAGCAAGGCACATATTGTATTGTTGCCATCGAGAGTTATTTTTGGAACAAACGCAATCCAGGAGACTTGGAGTGGACATCAAGAAGCAATCAAGGAAGCCACAAGGCAGGGACGCGTGCCCTAGAGGGGTGGGCACGCCCCCCACCCTCGTGGGCCCCTCGTGGCTCCCCTGACCGACTATCTTCACCTATATATATTCACATACCCTGAAAACATCCAGGAGCTCCACGAAACCCTATTTCCACCGCCGCAACCTTCTGTACTCGTGAGATCCCATCTTGGGGCCTTTTCCGGTGCTCCGCCGGAGGGGGAATCAATCACGGAGGGCTGCTACATCAACACCATAGCCTCTCCGATGAAGTGTGAGTAGTTTACCACAGACCCTCAGGTCCATAGTTATTAGCTAGATGTCTTCTTCTCTCTCTTTGATTCTCAATACAAAGTTCTACTCGATCTTCTTGGAGATCTATTCGATGTAACTCTTTTTGCGGTGTGTTTGTCGAGATCCGATGAATTGTGGGTTTATGATCAAGTTTATCTATGAGGAATATTTGAATCTCCTCTGAATTCTTTTATGTATGATTGGTTATCTTTGCAAGTCTCTTCGAATTATCAGTTTGGTTTGGCCTACTAGATTGATCTTTCTTGCAATGGGAGAAGTGCTTAGCTTTGGGTTCAATCTTGCGGTGTCCTTTCCCAATGATAGCAGGGGCAGCAAGGCACATATTGTATTGTTGCCATTGAGGATAAATTGGGGTTTATTTCATATTGCATGAGTTTATCCCTCTACACCATGTCATCTTTCTTAATGCGTTACTCTATTCTTCATGAACTTAATACTCTAGATGCAGGCAAGAGTCGGTCGATGTGTGGAGTAATAGTAGTAGATGCAGAATCGTTTTGATCTACTTGTCACGAACGTGATGCCTATATACATGATCATGCCTAGATAATCTCATAACTATGCACTTTTCTATCAATTGCTTGACAGTAATTTGTTCACCGACCGTAATACTTATGCTATCTTGAGAGAAGCCACTAGTGAAACCTATGCCCCCCAGGTCTATCTTTTATCATATAAGTTTTCAATCTACTTTTATTTGCATCTTTTACTTTCCAACCTATATCATAAAAATACCAAAATTATTTATCTTATCATATTATCTCTATCAGATCTCACTTTCACAAGTGGTTGTGAAGGGATTGACAACCCCTTTATCGTGTTGGTTGCGAGGTTCTTGTTTGTTTGTGTAGGTGCGTGGGACTTCTGAGGAGTCTCCTACTGGATTGATACGTTGGTTCTCAAAAACTGAGGGAAATACTTACGCTACTTTGATGCATCACCCTTTCCTCTTCAAGGAAAACCAACGCAGTGCTCAAGAGGTAGCAAGAAGGATTTCTGGCGCCGTTGTTGGGGAGGTCTTCGCTCAAGTCAAGACATACCGAGTACCCATCACAAACTCATCTCCCTCGGATTACATTATTTACCATTTGCCTCTCGTTTTCCTCTCCCCCACTTCACCATTGCCGTTTTATTCGCCCTCTCTTTCCCAATCTTCTCTCTCTTTCTCTTGCCTTTTTGCTTGCTTGTGTGTTGGATTGCTTGTCACGATGGTGCAAGATAATACCAAATTGTGTGACTTTTCCAATACCAATAATAATGATTTCCTTAGCACTCTGATTGCTCCTCTTAATGATGTTAAATCTTGTGAAATAAATGCTGCTTTGTTGAATCTTGTTATGAAAGATCAATTCTCCGGCCTTCCTAGTGAAGATGCTGCTACTCATCTAAACAACTTTGTTGATTTGTGTGATATGCAAAAGAAGATACGGATAATGATATTGTTAAATTGAAGTTATTTCCGTTTTCACTTAGAGATCGTGCTAAAACTTGGTTTTCGTCTTTGCCTAAGAATAGTATTGTTTCATGGAATAGTGCAAAGATGCTTTTATCTCTAAGTATTTTCCTGTTGCTAAGATCATCTCTCTTAGGAACAATATTATGAATTTTAAACAACTTGGTCATGAGCATGTTGCCCAATCTTGGGAAAGAATGAAATTAATGATTCGCAATTGCCCTACTCATGGTTTGAACTTATGGATGATCATACAAATTTTTTATGCCAAATTGAATTTTGCTTCTAGAAATCTTTTAGATTCGGTCGCGGGAGGCACTTTTATGGAAATCACCTTAGGAGAAGCTACTAAACTCCTTGGTAACATTATGGCTAGTTATTCTCAATGGCACACTGAAAGATCTACTAGTGAAAAAGTGCATGCTATAGAAGAAATTAATGTTTTGAGTGGAAAGATGGATGAACTTATGAAATTGTTTGCTACTAAGAGTGCTCCAATTGATCCCAATGATATGCCTTTGTCTACCTTGATTGAAAATAATAATGAATCTTTGGATGTGAATTTTGTTGGTAGGAATAATTTTGGTAACAATGCTTATAGAGGAAATTTTAATCCTAGACCGTTCCCTAGTAAATACTCTAATAATTATGGTAATTCCTACAACAACTCTTATGAAAATTTTAATAATATGCCCTCTGATTTTGAGAATGGCGTTAAAGAATTTATGATCTCTCAAAAGAATTTTAATGCCTTGCTTGAAGAAAAATTGCTTAAAGTTGATGAATTGGCTAGGAACGTTGATAGACTTTCGCTTGATGTTGATTCTTTGAAACTTAGATCTATTCCACCTAAGCATGATATCAATGAGTCTCTCAAAGCCACGAGAATTTCCATTGATGAGTGCAAAGAAAGAACCACTAGGATGCGTGCTAAGAAAGTTTGCTTTGTAAAAGCGTGTTCTTCTAGTTTCCATGAAAATAATGATGAAGATCTTAAAGTTATTGAAGTGTCCCCTATTAAATCCTTGTTTTGCAATATGAATCTTAATAATGATGGGACTGGAGATGAGTCAACTTTAGTTAAAAGGCATCCCAATGATTCAGAGTTTTTAGATCTTGATGCTAAATTTGGTAAAAGTGGGATTGGAGAGGTCAAGACTTTAAATAGCATTGAACCCACAATCTTGGATTTCAAGGAATTTAATTATGATAATTGTTATTTAATAGATTGTATTTCCTTGTTGCAATCTGTGTTGAATTCTCCTCATGCTTATAGTCAAAATAAAGCTTTTACCAAACATATTGTTGATGCCTTGATGCAATCTTATGAAGAAGAACTTAATTTGGAAGTTTCTATACCTAGAAAACTTTACGATGAGTGGGAACCTACTATAAAGATTAAAATTAAAGATCATGAGTGCTATGCTTTGTGTGATTTGGGTGCTAGTGTTTCCATGATTCCGAAATCTTTATGTGATATTCTAGGTTTCCATGATTTTGATGATTGCTCTTTAAATTTGCACCTTGCGGATTACACCATTAAGAAACCTATGGGAAGGATCAACAATGTTCTTATTGTTGCAAATAGGAATTATGTGCCCGTAGATTTTATCGTTCTTGATATAGATTGCAATCTTTCATGTCCTATTATTCTTGGTAGACCTTTCCTTAGAACGATTGGTGCAATTATCAATATGAAGGAAGGGAATATTAGATTCCAATTTCCATTAAGGAAAGGCATGGAACACATTCCAAGAAAGAAAGTTAAATTACCTTATGTGAGCTACTTATGAATTGAATGCCGAAGATGGCACTACTTAAATCTTCCCTCGCTTTTATGCCTAGCTAGGGGCGTTAAACGATAGCGCTAGTTGGGAGGCAACCCAATTTTATTTTTGTTTCTTACTTTTTGCTTCTGTTTAGTAATAAATATTTCATCTAGATTCTATATAGATGTGTTTTCATGTTTTAATTAGTGTTTTTGCCAAGTAGAACCTATAGGATAACCTACGGTGATAGTTAATTTGATTCTGCTGAAAAATAGGAACATTTGTGCGCACAAAAATAGTTCTAGTAAATCACATAAACATGCTTTTGCATTGATTATTTTTGATATAGATCAATAGGCCAATTTACCAGGACTTCCTATTTTGGTAGGATTTTTAGAGTTCCAGAAGTATTCTAAAGTTACAGATTGCTACAGACTATTCTGTTTTTGACAGATTCTGTTTTTCGTGTGTTGTTTGCTTATTTTGATGCATCTATGGCTAGTATCGAGGGGTATGAACCATAGAGAAGTTGGAATACAGTAGGTTTAACACCAATATAAATAAATAATCAGTTCATTACAGTACCTTATGTGGTGGTTTTTCTTTCTTGCACTAACGGAGCTTATGAGATTTCCTATTTAGTTTTGTGTTGTGAGGTTTTCAAGTTTTGGGTAAAGATTTGATGGACTATGGAATAAGGAGTGGCAAGATCCTAAGCTTGGAGATGCCCATGGCACCCCAAGATATTCAAGGATAACCAAAAGCCTGAGCTTGGGGATGCCCCAGAAGGCATCCCCTCTTTCGTCTTCATCTATCGGTAACTTTACTTGGAGCTATATTTTTATTCACCACATGATATGTGTTTTGCTTGGAGCGTCTGGTATGATATTAGTCTTTGCTTTTAGATTACCACAATCATCCTTGCTGTACACACCTTTTGGGAGAAACCCACTTGATTTGGAATTTATTAGAATACTCTATGTGCTTCACTTATATCTTTTGAGCTAGATAGTTTTGCTCTTGTGCTTCACTTATACCTTTTAGAGCACGGCGGTGGTTTAATTTTCTAGAAATTCTCAACCTCTCATGCTTCACTTATATTATTTTGGGAGTCCTTTAGAACATCATGGTATTTTCTATGGTTATAAAATTTGGTCCTAGAATGATGGGCATCCAAGTTGGGTATAATAAAAACTATCATAGGAAATGAATTGGATGCTATGATCAATTTGATACTTGATAATTGTTTTGAGATATGGAGGTGGTGATATTAGAGTCATGCTAGTTGGGTAATTATGAATTTAAAGATTGCTTGTGTTGAAGTTGGCAAGTCCCGTAGCATGCACGTATGGTAACCGTTGTGTAACATATTTGAAATATGAGGTGTTCTTAGATTGTCATCCTTATGAGTGGCGGTCGGGGATGAGTGATGGTCTTTTCCTATCAATCTATCCCCCTAGGAGCATGCGCGTAGTGCCTGGTTTTTGATGACTTGTAGATTTTTGCAATAAGTATATGAGTTCTTTATGACTAATGTTGAGTCCATGGATTATACACACTCTTACCTTTCCATCATTGCTAGCCTCTTCGGTACCGTGCATTGCCCTTTCTCACCTTGAGAGTTGGTGCAAACTCCGCCGGTGCATCCAAACCCCATGATACGATACGCTCTATCACACATAAACCTCCTTATATCTTCCTCAAAACAGCCACCATACCTACCTATTACGACATTTCCATAGCCATTCCGAGATATATTGCCATGCAACTTTCCACCGTTCCGTTCATCATGACACGCATCATCATTGTCATATTGCCTTGCATGATCATGTAGTTGACATCGTATTGTGGCAAAGCCACCTTCATAATTTTTCATACATGTCACTCTTGATTCATTCCGCCGGAGGCATTCATATAGAGCCATGTCTTGTTCTAGTTTTGAGTTGTAACTCATGAGTTGTAAATAAATAGAAGTGTGATGATCATCATTATTAGAGCATTGTCCCTTAAAAAAGGCCAAATAAAAAAAGGGAAGGCAAAATAAAAAAAGAAAAAAAGAAAGGCCAAAAAAAGAGAAAGGCCCAAAAAGAGGGGGGACAATTGCTACTATCTTTTTCCACAGTTGTGCTTCAAAGTATCACCATGTTCTTCATATAGGGAGTCTCATTTGTTGTCACTTTCAAATACTAGTGGGAACTTTTCATTATAGAACTTGACTTGTATATTCCAACGATGGGCTTCCTCAAAATGCCCTAGGTCTTCGTGAGCAAGCAAGTTGGATGCACACCCACTAGTTTCTTTTGTTGAGATTTCATACATTTATAGCTCTAGTGCATCCGTTGCATGGCAATCCCTACTCCTCATGTTGACATAAATTGATGGGAATCTCCATAGCCCGTTGATTAGCCTCGTTAACATGAGACTTTCTTCTTTTTTGTCTTCTCCACACAATCTCCATCATCATATTCTATTCCACCCACAGTGCTATATCCATGGCTCATGCTCATGTATTGCGTTAAAGTTGAAAACGTTTGAGATTGCTAAAGTATGAAAAAATTGCTTGGCTTGTTATTGGGTGTGTGGAAGATGAGAGCATTCTTGTGTGACGAAAATGGAGCATGACCAAACTATATGATTTTGTAGGGATAAACTTTCTTTAGCCATGCTATTTTGAGAAGACATGCTTACTTTATTAGTATGCTTGAAGTATTACTATTTCATATGTCAATATGAACTTTTATTTTGAATCATTCGGATCTGAACATTTGTAACGCCCCAGATACAACTTTCCATATTCGTAACTCCAACTCTTGCCTTTTCCGGAGATGCGATATGCTTTTTCCTTCGTGGTTGGGTTTTTGTCTTTTGTTTTGCATCTTGTTCATGTCATGCATTTCATCATCGCATCATCCGCATTGCATCCTCATGTTTTCATAAAACCTCGTAGCCGTTCGTTGTTATTGCTTCTCTCTTCGTCTTCGTTGACCTGTTGTTAGACCGCTTGTCCTTGTTGACCTTCTCTCAGACCAATTGGACCCCTCTCTTCTTTCTTTCTCCGGGACCAACAAAACCCCCCCTTGTCCTCGTGGCCTTTCATCAGACCCCATTGTCTTTGTTTTCTCCTCTTGCCTAAATGCCCACCCTCTCTGCAAAGCCCCCGACTTCCCTCTTCCACGCGTCCGAAACTTGCCCCGAACCCGAACCGCTCGGTCATGACCGTTGGATCCAGATCATCCCCTAACGTCTATAAAACATCTCCGTTTTCTTATTTGGACTCACTAGCCTATTTATACTCGACCGTCCGATTTAATCGGAGGGCCCAAATCTACCCTAAACCATCCCCTTTCCCTATATAACCTACCTCATTCCAAATCAGGTCAAACCCGAGACCCTAGGCAGACCAATTCCCTCCAATCCCGCAGCCGCCGCTGCTCTCTCCTCGCAATCCGCGCATCCCAGTCCCTTGCCTCCACTTGGCCAGATCCACCAACCAAACCCCACTCGATCTGGACCGCCAGATCTCAGGTCCGACGGCCCAGAGAGCATCCCGCAACCCCGCGGTTCCCGCAGATCCCGTCGCCAGCATCCCTCGATCTGGATCGAGGCAACCCCGCCCGCCCCGTCGCGCCGGCCGGCGAGCCGACGCGGTCGAGCTCCACCCAGGCAGTCCCCGTCCGTGCCCCTCCTTCTGTTTCCCTCTCCCCGCTCATCTCTAACCTCTCTCTCCCTCGTAGCTTCGCAAAGGACCAACCAGGGCGCTGCCAAGCTCGTCGTCCTCGGCCCGGGCTGCTTCAGGTCAGCGCGCCGCCATCCCTGCTTCGCCGGACCTCCCTATGCGCCTCCCCAAGTCGCGCCATTGCCTGCCGGAGCTCCTGTTGCCGCCGATGTCATTCGAGACCTGCGCCTCGCTTCCTCCTCAAACTAGAGGGTCGACGCCTCCCCGACCCGAACTGGCCCGGATCCGGCTATCTCCGACACCCTTGCCCGGATCCCGCTGTGCTTCGGCCAAGTCCTGCCGCGGCAAGCCCTCCTGCGCCAAGTCCCGCATCGCCAGCAGGCCTTCCTCACCGCCCCCTGCTTCACTGCTTCGAGCAAGCAAGCCGAGCGCTTGCGTTGACCGCGCACGCGGGGACCATGAGGCCTCGTTCACCTCCAGCCAAGCCTCCAAGGCCCAACCCAAGCCAGATCCGGCCTCGCTCGGCCTCTCCATCAGCTTGTGCCCTGGCCCAAGGGTGAGCTCCTCCAGCGCCCCTGCTCCTGTTGGCCCAGCCAGTTTCGGCCTGTAGATGTTTTTTTACTTGTCTGCGAATTTGCTAATTATCCCAGGATTTACAGAATTGCAGAAAACCCCCTGTTGTTCATGCATATAATAACTCCTCAACCGTGCATCCTATTAAAATGTTTCAAACATGTAAAATGCTTAGAAGTTTGTGTAGATTAATAATTTGCCACTTTCATCCATGTTAAATATGTTTAACTTACTGTTTATTTAATTTTGCTTAAATGCCATGCTAAAATGATTTATTTCATAACTAAATAACTGTAGCTCGGTTTTAAATAAACTTTATATGTAAATGGGGTGGAAAAATGCCTAGTTTAACATGGTCCACTTTATTTTCCTGTTTAACAACCTTAAAATATGGTTTAGGTCAGAACAGTACCAAATTTTAATATTGCATATGGGGATTTTTCGGAATTGTTGTTTGATAGTTTCGGCCTCATTTAGACTTGCCTAGATAGGTAGTTTTCTTGTGCTTCACCCCTTGCCATGTTTAATAACATTTAATATTGTTGGGTAGCATAAACGAGATAAAACTAAATATGTCCATGTGGTGTTTTGTCAATATGCAACTCGTTGCATATTGAGCTCCACTTAACTTGTAGTATTGTTTGTTGCACTTTGCCATGCCATGCCTCTTTAAACCGGACATGCATCATACTTGTTTGTGCATCATGCCATGTTTATGCTTGTGCATTTACCATGTTGTTTGTTTCTTTCCGGTGTTGCTTCTTAGTTCCGGTAATGTTGCGATTGTGAGGATTCGTTTGACTGCTCCCGTTTGTCTTCTTCATGGAATCGTTCTTCTTCCTTGCGGGATTTCAGGCAAGATGACCGCTACCCTGGATCTCACTACTATCATTGCTATGCTAGTTGCTTTGTTCTATCACTATGCTGCGCTACCTATCAACTGTTCTTCAAGCCTCCCAAATTGCCATGAACCTCTAACCTTTGACACCCTTCCTAGCAAACCATTGCTTGGCTATGTTACCGCTTTTCCTTAGCCCCTCTTATAGCGTTATTAGTTGCAGGTGAAGTTGAAGATTGCTCCATGGTGGACAGGATTTATGTTGGGATATCACAATATCTCTTATTTAATTAATGCATCTATATACTTGGTAAAGGGTGGAAGACTCGGCCTTATGCCTGGTGTTTTGTTCCACTCTTGCTGCCCTAGTTTCCGTCATACCGGTGTTATGTTCCCGGATTTTGTGTTCCTTACACGGTTGGGTGATTTATGGGACCCCCTTGACAGTTCGCTTTGAATAAAACTCCTCCAGCAAGGCCCAACCTTGGTTTTACCATTTGCCTCACCTAGCCCTTTTTCCCTTGGGTTTCCAAAGCCCGAGGGTCATCTTTATTTTACCCCCCGGGCCAGTGCTCCTCCGAGTGTTGGTCCAAACTAGAGCACCGTGCGGGACCATTCCTTGGCAACTTGGATTACGTCGGTACCTGTACGCTTAGCTTATCCGGTGTGCCTTGAGAATGAGATGTGCAGCTCCTATCTGGATTTGTCGGCACAATGGGTGGTCTTGCTGGTCTTGTTTTACCATTGTCGAAATGTCTTGTAAACCGGGATTCCGAGTCTGATCGGGTCTTCCTGGGACAAGGAATATCCTTCGTTCATCACGAGAGCTTATCATGGGCTAAGTTGGGACATCCCTGCAGGGTTTAAACTTTCGAAAGCCGTGCCCGCGGTTATGGGCAGATGGGAATTTGTTAATGTCCGATTGTAGATAACTTGACACCAGATCCGAATTAAAATGCATCAACCACGTGTGTAGCCATGATCGTCTCTTTTCGGCGGAGTCCGGGAAGTGAACACGGTTTTGGGTTATGATTGACGTATGTAGGAGTTCAGGATCACTTCTTGATCATTGCTAGCTTCACGACCGTTCTGCTTGCTCTCTTCTCGCTCTTATTTGCGTATGTTAGCCACCATATATGCTTAGTCGCTGCTGCAGCCTTACCACTTTACCCCTTCCTTTCCCTTTAAGCTTTGCTAGTCTTGATACCCATGGTAATGGGATTGCTGAGTCCTTGTGGCTCATAGATTACTACAACAACAGTTGCAAGTATAGGTTACGCGATGGTCATGACGTGAGAGCGATGTTTGCTTGTTTGGAGTTCTTCTTCTGCTTCTTCTTCGATCCGGGATAGGTTCCAGGTCGGCAGCCTGGGCTAGCAGGGTGGATGTCGTTTGAGTTTCTATTTGTGTTTCATCCGTAGTCGGATGGTGCTCTTATGTAAGATGATGTTGTATTCGTGTGGCATTGTATGCCTTATGTATATATCCCCATCTATTATGTAATGTTGATGTAATGATATCCACCTTGCAAAAGCGTTTCAATATGCGGTTCTATCCTTGGTGGGACCTTCGAGTCTCTTTAGGATAGTATCGCATATTGGGCGTGACAAGTTGGTATCAGAGCCTCGACCGACCATAGGAGCCCCCTTGATTGTTGGCCGTTGTTGAGTCTAAAAAAACTATTTTGAGTCTTAGGATTATATATATCGGAGATTAGGATTCTTTTTACTCCTCAGTCCCTTCATCGCTCTGGTGAGGTCTTCTGACGTAGATGTTTTGTCTTTCCTCTCCTCAAATTTCACTAAATTTTATTTTTAGGATCACGCGGGTATCTTGGAATCGTTCCGATGGTTTTGTGACGAGAACATTGTTCTTGGTGCCTCCTGTCTTTTATGTGGCAGTGACCCGGGGAGTTGAGCTCCGAGTTGTTGTCGTCACAATTTTATGGTTGCAGTTCTGGAATACCTGAGTTTTGCCGACATCGAAAATCTCTTTTATGCAGTTGTTGGTGAGATAACCTCGACGCCACCCAGTACTGGGGCGGGAGTTCGGGAGTATTGCCATAACTCGTATAACGGATGCTTTTCGAAGGTTGAGGTAGACGATTTCTGGAGTTTTCTTGGTTATGTGTTGACGGATGGATACAGCTTGGATGTAGGTATTGTTAGTTTGGGTGAGATATTTATTGCTTCCCCTGTATCCCCAACACCTGATTGCATAACCAGAAAGTTTTGGGAGTTTATAGGTGGGAATTCAAGTAGCTCCTAGAATATCTTTCCGACAGATGCATGATATGGGATTGGGTAAATCTCTATCATATGTATTTGTTCCGCCTTATTCTGCAAGCCAAATCCTTTGTTTTGTTTTATTTGTGGTATTCGAGTTGCTTCGAAGTCAAGTGTTGATTCCATACCTTTCAAGCGGTGTTCTCATATTTCTATGGGAGTACTAATCCTTTTGATCATCGAGATTGTCATGCCAATTATTTCCAACCGGTGTGCTTCTCTTCAGGTGGATCCGATCATTTCAACATTCGCGAGATCAACTCTAAGTTTTCTCACCGGTGTTTGTTTCATCCATCCCAAGTTGCCTTTGTTTTCCCGCCCTCCCACCCTTTTTCTTCAAGGACTCAGATTTCTTAATCATGTATCCTTTTATTTGTGGGAAGTCTCTTCATTCTTTTCTTTCAATGTTCTTATCCGGTGATTTCCCATGAAGATGCTCAACAGTTTCAAGTTCGTCATCCTTCATTGTTGTTTCTTCTCCGGTGGATCCAATTCAAGCTTTCAGTATTGATCATATTCCTTTCCTTGTTTCTAATGCTTTCTCATGTCGATGCACCTCTTAATCATTCACTTCTTCCTATTCATTTGTCCTGGAGTGCTGAAGATATTTCACAAGACTTGTGTTTCCATTCTCAATCCGTTTAAGATATTTCGAGGTTGTTATCTCATTCAAGTCATTTAATTCAACCGGTGCAATTTCCCTTTCAAGTAATTTTTCGAAGGTGTATCTTTTGAGTGGGCCCTAACCCACAGGTCTTTTTCCAGGATCTTACCTGACTCTCCTAATTTTCCCGGAGCTATTCCCAAATTCATTTCAAAGTTTGATGCAAGAATGAATTATCATCAGTCAAATGTCTTTCTCCAAGATCTTTCAAATTCTTTCGTCGTTGGTTCAACCTTTCTAATTTTCACTCTGGTGTGTCTCAACAATTTTTGGTGTTGTTTCCTCGTCGTCATTTCAAGATAGAAGAAGAGTTTTCCTCTAAATCTTGCCCTTCTCTCGATGATTCGTGGTTCTAGCTTGATGTTATCCTCTCGAATTATTCCATTTGTCAGATATTCATTTTTCTTACCATCCGGAGCATTTCATGAGTTGTTTCCATTTCTTTCTTCCGAAGGCCATCATGTCATAATTCTTCATTCTCAGCGTGTAGCTATCATTCTCCAAATCTTATCGGTGCATCGTTCAAATACCCTCTAATCAGTTCATGATTTCTTTGTTCTCATGTATCTAAATCCCCTCAAGTATCTTCATTCGTTTTCCAATTATTCCCCATGAATTGTGCCTTTGCTACTTTCATTTTCAATTCTTACGGTGGTTCGTTCAAGATTTCCTCTTCCCTTGTTATCGTATCAATTCATTCGTTCTTTCCAATCCTACCGGTGGATCGTTGAAGACCTTCCCAAGTTTGCGCTATCTCTATCCTTAATCCCTCAAGAAGAATTAGTGTGCCAAATCCAATGTTTGTCATCAATTTAAATTGGTGAAGGATACGCATGACATAATTCTTATTCTTGTTTCATCCAAGTGATTAATTCCTTCTTTCGGAGTTTGTTCATCAGGAAGTAATTCTCGGTTCTAGTGTTCATCTTTTCTTTCCAAAGTTCCAACTTCTCTCGGTTATATCATCATGAAACTCCTTCTAAATCATCGTCCACCTTGTGTTTTCAAGTTCTCTTTCTTTTATCATCCTTTTATTACCGTAGTTCTTCATGGAGGCTCTACATGATGGTTCATCAAGGATTTAATTCCTTCTCGAAGTGTTCATCGAGATTCTTTTAAGAGGAGTTCAACCATTCTTCATCTTGCATTCCGAAGTGCAATTCACTCTATCTTATCTTTTGAGGTGGTGTTATATCATTCTTGACAATTTCTATTCATGTTTCGTGATTCACATGTGGTCAAGAATGAGGTATTTTAAACCCATCACTTTCTTCCTTGGAGTTATCTTGGGTTATATTTCACCTAAAGCCTTCCCTAAGGAATGTTGCTATTTGTGGTGCTTATCAATGATCCAAGCTTTCTCCATATCCTTCTCGGTGAAAGAGTTTTTTCATCTCTTCGTTGATCTCAAGCAAGCAATTTTTTTTCGTTAGTGGCAGAATTTCACCTCAAGTGTTGAGATGTTTCCATAAGCCCACTACAAGCTTATTCTTTTCGTTGTTGGTTTTCCAACAACTTCGTTATAACGTTCTTCAAAGGGTGCTTTCCAAGCTCATTTGTGGCAGAAGTTGGCATTTTCCTTCTCAATTCTGTTATTCCAATGATCTATCTTCTATTCTTTCTTCCGGAGGCATTGTAATGTTGCTCTTTTCACTCATCATGTCGAATTGTGAAGGTCATGTACTTTTCATGCTTATCCATTTAACCGGCGTGTCGTGTCCTCCATTGAAGTTCTTTTCATCTTATCAAGTCTCGCATCTCTTTTCAACCGAAGTGCTGCCCGAATTCTTCCTTCTCTATCTAGTTTTAACCGGAGTGGTTTCAATATCTATCTTATCACTAAACCTCTTGGTACTCATCGTATCCCTTGTTCCTCTTTTTTAACGGAGTGTTTTCAACTTTGTTCATCTTCGTTGTTTTTTTCATTCAATTTGTTCAACCTCTCAAGGTTCATGGTTTCACTCATTGGTCGAAGAAGCAACTTAGTTTACCTCTTATCTTCCTCTACCTTTTCCCTCTGGTGCCATCCTAGATCTCGGGACGAGATCCTCTCATAGTGGTGGACTGTTGTAATGCCCCAGATACAACTTTCCATATTCGTAACTCCAACTCTTGCCTTTTCCGGAGATGCGATATGCTTTTTCCTTCGTGGTTGGGTTTTTGTCTTTTGTTTTGCATCTTGTTCATGTCATGCATTTCATCATCGCATCATCCGCATTGCATCCTCATGTTTTCATAGAACCTCGTAGCCGTTCGTAGTTATTGCTTCTCTCTTTGTCTTCGTTGACCTGTTGTCAGACCGCTTGTCCTTGTTGACCTTCTCTCAGACCAATTTGACCCCTCTCTTCTTTCTTTCTCCGAGACCAACAAAACCCCCCCTTGTCCCCGTGGCCTTTCATCAGACCCCATTGTCTTTGTTTTCCCCTCTTGCCTAAATGCCCACCCTCTCTGCACAACCCCCGACTCCCCTCTTGCACGCGTCCGAAACTTGCCCCGAACCCGAACCACTTGGTCATGACCGTTGGATCCAGATCATCCTCTAACGTCTATAAAACATCTCCGTTTTCTTATTTGGACTCCCTAGCCTATTTATACTCGACCGTCCGATTTAATCGGAGGGCCCAAATCTACCCTAAACCATCCCCTTTCCCTATACAACCTACCTCATTCCAAATCGGGTCAAACCCTAGACCCTAGGCAGACCAATTCCCTCCAATCCCGCAGCCACCGCCGCTCTCTCCTCGCAATCCACGCGTACCCAGTCCCCTGCCTCCACTTGGTCATATCCACCAGCCAAACCCCACTCAATCTGGACCGCCAGATCTCATATCCGACGGCCTAGAGAGCATCCCGCAACCCCGCGGTTCCCGCAGATCCCGTCGCCAACATCCCCCGATCTGGATCAAGGCAACCCCGTCCGCCCCGTCGCGCCGGCCGGCGAGCCGACGCCGTCGAGCTCCACCCAGGCAGTCCCCGTCCGTGCCCCTCCTCCTGTTTCCCTCTCCTCGCTCGTCTCTAACCTCTCTCTCCCTCGTTGCTTCACGGAGGACCAACCAGGGCACTGCCGAGCTCGTCGTCCTCGGCCCGGGCTGCTTCAGGTCCGCGCGCCGCCATCCCTGCTTCGCCGGACCTCCCTCTGCGCCTCCCCAAGTCGCGCCCTTGCCTGCCGGAGCTCCTGTCGCCACCGTCGTCGTTCGAGACCTGCACCTCGCTTCCTCCTCAAACCAGAGGGTCGACGCCTCCCCGACCCAAACTGGCCCGGATCCGGCCATCTCCGACACCCTTGCCCGGATCCCGCTGTGCTTCGGCCAAGTCCCGTCGTGGCAAGCCCTCCTGCGCCAAGTCCCGCATCGCCAGCAGGCCTTCCTCGCCGCCCCCTGCCTCTTTGCTTCGAGCAAGCAAGCCGACCGCTTGCGTTGACCACGCACGCGTGGACCATGAGGCCTCGTTCGCCTCCAGCCAAGCCTCCAAGGCCCAACCCAAGCCAGATCCGGCCTCGCTCGGCCTCTCCATCAGCTTGGGCCCTGGCCCAAGGGTGAGCTCCTCCAGCGCCCCTGCTCCTGTTGGCCCAGCCAGTTTCGGCCTGTAGATGTTTTTTTACTTGTCTGCGAATTTGCTAATTGTCCCATGATTTACAGAATTGCAGAAAACCCCTTGTTGTTCATGCATATAATAACTCCTCAACCGTGCATCCTATTAAAATGTTTCAAACATGTAAAATGCTTAGAAGTTTGTGTAGATTAATAATTTTCCACTTTCATCCATGTTAAATATGTTTAACTTACTGTTTATTTAATTTTGCTTAAATGCCATGCTAAAATGATTTATTTCATAACTAAATAACCGTAGCTCGGTTTTAAATAAACTTTATATGTAAATGGGGTGGAAAAATGCCTAGTTTAACATGGTCCACTTTATTTTCCTGTTTAACAACCTTAAAATATGGTTTAGGTCAGGACAGTACTAAATTTGAATATTGCATATGGGGATTTTTCGGAATTGTTGTTTGATAGTTCCGACCTCATTTAAACTTGCCTAGATAGGTAGTTTTCTTGTGCTTCACCCCTTGCCATGTTTAATAAAATTTAATATTGTTGGGTAGCATAAACGAGATAAAACTAAATATGTCCATGTGGTGTTTTGTCAATATGCAACTCGTTGCATATTGAGCTCCACTTAACTTGTAGTATTGTTTGTTGCACTTTGCCATGCCATGCCTCTTTAAACCGGACATGCATCATACTTGTTTGTGCATCATGCCATGTTTATGCTTGTGCATTTACCATGTTGTTTGTTTCTTTACGGCGTTGCTTCTTAGTTCCGGTAATGTTGCGATTGTGAGGATTCGTTCGACTGCTCCCGTTTGTCTTCTTCATGGACTCGTTCTTCTTCCTTGCGGGATTTCAGGCAAGATGACCGCTACCCTGGATCTCACTACTATCATTGCTATGCTAGTTGCTTCGTTCTATCGCTATGCTGCGCTACCTATCAACTGTTCTTCAAGCCTCCCAAATTGCCATGAACCTCTAACCTTTGACACCCTTCCTAGCAAACCATTGCTTGGCTATGTTACCGCTTTTGCTCAGCCCCTCTTATAGCGTTGTTAGTTGCAGGTGAAGTTGAAGATTGCTCCATGGTGGACATGATTTATGTTGGGATATCACAATATCTCTTATTTAATTAATGCATCTATATACTTGGTAAACGGTGGAAGACTCGGCCTTATGCCTGGTGTTTTGTTCCACTCTTGCCGCCCTAGTTTCCTCATACCGGTGTTATGTTCCTGGATTTTGTGTTCCTTACGCGGTTGGGTGATTTATGGGACCCCCTTGACAGTTCGCTTTGAATAAAACTCCTCCAGCAAGGCCCAACCTTGGTTTTACCATTTGCCTCACCTAGCCCTTTTTCCCTTGGGTTTCCGGAGCCCGAGGGTCATCTTTATTTTACCCCCTGGGCCAGTGCTCCTCCGAGTGTTGGTCCACACTAGAGCACCGTGCGGGACCATTCCTTGGCAACTTGGATTACGTTGGTACCTGTATGCTTAGCTTGTCCGGTGTGCCCTGAGAACGAGATATGTGCAGCTCTTATCTGGATTTGTCGGCACAGCGGGTGGTCTTGCTGGTCTTGTTTTACCATTGTCGAAATGTTTTGTAAACCGGGATTCCGAGTGTGATCGGGTCTTCCTGGGACAAGGAATATCCTTCGTTCATCGCGAGAGCTTATCATGGGCTAAGTTGGGACACCCCTGCAGGGTTTAAACTTTCGAAAGCCGTGCCCGCGGTTATGGGCAGATGGGAATTTGTTAATGTCCGGTTGTAGATAACTTGACACCAGATCCAAATTAAAATGCATCAGCCGCGTGTGTAGCCGTGATCGTCTCTTTTCGGCGGAGTCCAGGAAGTGAACATGGTTTTGGGTTATGATTGACGTAAGTAGAGTTCAGGATCACTTGTTGATCATTGCTAGCTTCACGACCGTTCCGTTTGCTCTCTTCTAGCTCTTATTTGCGTATGTTAGCCACCATATATGCTTAGTCGCTGCTGCAGCCTCACCACTTTACCCCTTCCTTTCCCTTTAAGCTTTGCTAGTTTTGATACCCATGTTAATGGGATTGTTGAGTCCTTGTGGCTCACAGATTACTACAACAACAGTTGCAGGTACAGGTTACGCGATGGTCATGACGCGAGAGCAATGTTTGCTTGTTTGGAGTTCTTCTTCTGCTTCTTCTTTGATCCGGGATAGGTTCCAGGTCGGCAACCTGGGCTAGCAGGGTGGATGTCGTTTGAGTTTCTGTTAATGTTTCATCCGTAGTCGGATGGTGCTCTTATGTAAGATGATGTTGTATTCATGTGGCATTGTATGCCTTATGTATATATCCCCATCTATTATGTAATGTTGATGTAATGATATCCACCTTGCAAAGCGTTTCAATATGCGGTTCTATCCTTGGTGGGACATTCGAGTCTCTTTAGGATAGTATCGCATATTGGGCGTGACAACATTCATGCCACAATAAAGAAAATTACATTGAGAATTATGCTAGGTAGCATTCCACATCAAAAATTCTGTTTTTATCATTTACCTACTCGAGGATGAGCAGGAATTAAGATTGGGGATGCTTGATACGTCTCCAACGTATGTATAATTTTTGATTGTTCCATGCTATTATATTACCTGTTTTGGATGTTTATGGGCTTTACTTTACAGTTTTATATCATTTTTTGGGACTAACCTATTAACCGGAGGCCCAACCCGAATTGCTGTTTTTTTCCTATTTCAGTGTTTCGAAGAAAAGGAATATCAAACAGAGTCCAAACAGAATGAGACCTTCGGGAGTGATCTTTTTGGAACAAACGCAATCCACGGGACTTGGAGTGGACGTCAAGCAACAAACGAGGCGGCCACGAGGGTGCCCGGCGCGCCCCCTTGGGGTGGGCGCGCCCCCACCCTCATGGGCCCCTTGAGCATCAACCGACCTACTTCTTCCTCCTGTATATACTCCTGTACCCTGAAACCATCGAGGAGCACCACGAAAACCTAATTCCACCGCCGCAACCTTCTGTATCCGCGAGATCCCATCTTGGAGCCTTCGCTGGCGCTCCGCCGGAGGGGGAATCAACCATGGAGGGTCTCTACATCATCTCCAAGGCCTCTCCTATGAGTTGTGAGTAGTTTACCACAGACCTTCGGGTCCATAGTTATTAGCCAGATGTCTTCTTCTCTCTCTTTGAATCTCAATACCAAGTTCTCCTCGATCTTCTTGGAGATCTATTCGATGTAACTCTTTTTGCCGTGTGTTTGTCGAGATCCGATGAATTGTGGGTTTATGATCAAGTTTATCTATGAGAAATATTTGAATCTCCTCTAAATTCTTTTATGTGTGATTGGTTATCTTTGCAAGTCTCTTCGAATTATCAGTATGGTTTGGCCTACTAGATTGATCTTTCTTGCAATGGGAGAAGTGCTTAGCTTTGGGTTCAATCTTGCGGTGTCCTTTCCCAGTGACAGCAGGGGTAGCAAGGCACGTATTGTATTGTTGCCATAGAGGATAAAAAGATGGGGTTTATATCATACTGCATGAGCTTATCCCTCTACATCATGTCATCTTTCTTAATGTGTTACTCTATTCTTCATGAACTTAATACTCTAGATGCAGGCATGAGTCGGTCGATGTGTGGAGTAATAGTACTAGATGCAGAATCGTTTCGATCTACTTGTCACGGATGTGATGCTTATATACATGATCATGCCTAGATAATCTCATAACTATGCACTTTTCTATCAATTGCTCGACAGTAATTTGTTCACCCATTGTAATACTTATGCTATCTTGAGAGAAGCCACTAGTGAAACCTATGGACCCCAGGTCTATCTTTTATCATATAAGTTTTCAATCTACTTTTATTTGCATCTTTTACTTTCCAATCTATATCATAAAAATACCAAAAATATTTATCCTATCATATTATCTCTATCAAATCTCACTTTCGCAAGTGGTCGTGAATAGATTGACAACCCCTTTATCGTGTTGGTTGCGAGGTTCTTATTTGTTTGTGTAGGTGCATGGGACTTCTGAGGAGCCTCCTGCTGGATTGATACCTTGGTTCTCAAAAACTGAGGGAAATACTTATGCTACTTTGCTGCATCACCCTTTCCTCTTCAAGGAAAACCAACCTAGTGCTCAAGAGGTAGCACCCCCAAGGGCCCAAGGTGCCTAGGGTTTGGAAACCCTAGGGGAGGGGGCACCTCCACCTTGCTTGGGGGGCAAGTTTCCCCCTCCTGGCCACCGCCCCCCTCTAGATGGGATCTAGAGGGGTCGGCCCCCTCTCCCCTTCACCCTATAAATAGAGGGAGGGTGGGAGGGCTGCATCACCCCTTCCCTGGCGCAACCCCTCCCTGCTCCAACACCTCCTCCTCCTCCGTAGAGCTTGGTGAAGCCCTGTAGAAAATCCACAAGCTCCACCACCACGCCGTCATGCTGCCGGAGCTCTCCCTCAAATTCTCCTCTCCCCTTGCTGGATCAAGAAGGAGGAGACATCCCCGGGCTGCATGTGTGTTAAACGCAGAGGCACCGTCCGTTCGGCGCTATATCGGATCTTCCGTGATTTGAATTGCCGCGAGTACAACTCCATCATCCGCGTTCTTGTAAGGCTTCCGTTTGGCGATCTTCAAGAGGTATGAAGATGCACTCCCTCTCTCTTGTTGCTAGCATCTCCTAGATTGAGCTTGGTGACACGTAGGAAATTTTTGAATTATCGCTACATTCCCCAACAATCACCTATGGGGCCACCAGCCCCTTTGTGGTTCGGCAAGGGTGAGGTCACGTTGCACAAAGAGCGGATGCAATGAAACAACACGACGATGGTAACACCGATAGTTTTTACCCAGGTTTGGGTCATCGTGAGGCGTAAAACCCTACTCCTGCTTTGGTGGATTGGATGGAGGAACATGATGAACACACAGTGCTCAAGCCCAACAAGGTGACCTTGGGGTGAGCAGCTACGCACGTACAAGTGTGCAGGGGTCCGAATTCTTTGCTAGTTTGCCTTGGACCACCTTTTATAGCTCAAGGGGTAGCCATAGTGAGAAAAATAGTCTTTATCTAGTGATTAGATAGCTAATAGTGCTATCATACCTAACTCTGATAGTTAGGACAAAGTGCATTAAATGCACTACTAGGTGTCATGCTGAGGATGAAACCCGGCAAGCCTGCCATGCCGCTTAATCATCTTCGGCTTATCTGTTTGACACGCCTCTAGACGGGTGTCAGATGAGGGTAATCTATCTTCCAATGGGCTGCTACGTGCTCAATGGAAGCCACTTAATCACTTGGGAGCTCGACACCGCACCGATAAGTGACTTGTGTCTCTTGTGTGGTGGAGCGATGGTGCCTTGGCGGACCCGACAAGCCCGTGGGGAAATCTTGGACTTGTCCTTGAGGCGGCCTCGACCTAGCCAGGCTCTCCTGCCCGACAAGGGAGGATCTCCCAAGGTAATGCTCTGCTATCTTGCTTGTCTTGGTCTTGGTGATCTGCTCCTTGATCTCATGAAGAGCTGCTTCCCTAGCTTGTCCTTGCTTCGTATGTTGGTTAGCACGCCTGTGTACAAGTCTGGTCAACAAACGTGAATGTTCATTGCACCGACACCCGGTACTTACCAGTTGATTCAAAACCAGAACACCCTCATGCAGATGCTCATCTAGAACCAGAACAACAACAACACCAACAACAACAATCCACCGCAGCCTGACAACCTTGCCCGTTTCATAAGGTTGAACCCGCCAGTGCTCTCTAGCAGCACTGAGCCAATTGTCGCAGATGACTGGCTCCGCAAGATCAGAAGAGAGCTGACCACTGATGGATGCACTGACGCTGAGAAGGTGCACTTTGCCGCACATCAACTTGATGGACCAACAACTTCGTGGTGGGAGAACTACACCACCAGATTCCTTGTGGCCAATGTGACATGGCATTAGTTCCAGCAAGCATTTCGCACCACACATGTTTTAGCTGGAGCAATGAGTCTGAAGAAGAGTGAGTTCTGCAACCTATGCTAGGGTAACCATTCGGTTAGAGACTATGTGGACGAGTGATACCTCTCCATCGTATCTACTTTTCCAAACTCTTTTGCCCTTGTTTTGGACTCTAATTTGCATTATTTGAATGGAACTAACACGGACTGACGTTGTTTTAAACGGAATTTCCTTGGTGTTATTTTTGTGCAGAAATAAAAGTCTTGGATTGACCTGAAAATTTACGGAGAATATTTTTGGAATTAATAAAAAATACTAGCGAAAGAATCACCCAGAGGGTACCCACCAGGAGACCACAAGGGTGGGGGCACGCCCTACCCCCCTGGGCGTGCCCCCTAGCCTGTGGATCCCCTAGAGACCCCCCGACCTCAACTCCAACTCCATATAACCCTATTCGGGGAGAAAAAAAACAAAGAGATGGATCCATCGCGTTTTATGATACAGAGCCACCGCCGCCTCCTATTCTTCATCGGGAGGGCTGATCTGGAGTCCGTTTGGGGCTCCGGAGAGGGCGATTCATCTCCATCTTCATCACCAACCTTCCTCCATCGCCAATTCCATGATGCTCACCATCGGGAGTGAGTAATTCCATTGTAGGCTCGCTGGACGGTGTTGGCACTACAAAAAAAAGACACATCCGTGACATTTTGGGCCGAATGAATTTTTTTTGGTCATACATATGACACTTCTATGACGATAATTGTGACAGAACCCGGTATCATCATAGATGTGGTGGGCTCCTACTTCTATGATAAAAAATCATGACAGAAAATGGGCTTTTCGTCCTGGGCGGGCCGGAGACGCAGTTGCATGACATTCTTTGGGCCGTCCATGACGGAAAAAACCGTGGTAGAAGTGAGGGGGAGGAAAATTATGGGGAGTTGCCGGTTACGGTGGGAGGTCGGGTGGCCGAGCGATGCGCGTTTCTCTCGTACACGTATGCGCGTGTGTGCGAGGCGCTGGATCTAACTGAACCCGAGTGAGGCGTTGGGCTCTAACTGAACCCGAGCGATTGCACTGCAGGCTACGCGTTACTGAACCCGAGCGATCGATCGATGGCTGTTAACTGAACCCGATCGAGCGATTCCTTCATTACTGCTGCTAACTGAAGCTGATCGATTGGATGAACACTGAGCGTTGGGGGGGGGGGTGGATGAACAGTGAGCGGTGGCTTTGCCTCTGGATGAACAGGATCCCGTGGTGTGGTGGAGGGCTAGATGAACAGTAGACGGTGGAGGGGTGCCCGTGGAGAGGTGGTTGAACAGGACCCCGTGGTGTGGAGGGCTAGATGAATAGTAGACGGTGGAGGGGTGGTTGAACAGTAGCCGGTGGAGTAGCGCGCGGTGGAGGCTGGATGAACAGGAGCCCGTGGAGGCTGGAGGAGGTCGACAGTGGAGATGAACAGTATCCCGTGGAGTACCGTTTTGTGGTACGCCACACCCCTCCCAATGAACAGGACCCCTGTTTCGATCGTAGGAGGTCCGTTTCGTCTGTTTTGCGGTACGCCACACCCCTCCCGATCAATAGGACCCCCGTTTCGACCGTAGGAGGTCCGTTTCCTCCATTTTGCGGTATGCCACACCCCTCCTGATCAACAGGACCCCCGTTTCGACCATAGGAGGTCCGTTTCCTTTGTTTTGCGGTACGCCAGACCCCTCCCGATGAACAGGATCCCATTTCGAATGTGGCCGGTCGAACACAAGGCCGTTTCCTCCGTTCTGCGGTACTCTAGGCCTCGTTTCCATCACCTGTTCCGCCCAAGCCCTCCCGATGAACACGACCACGCATTCCATTCCGACCCAGCCGGTTGGCTCCCACGCGTTCCGTTGCCTCCCCATGAACACGACGCATTCCGTTGCCTCCCCATGAACATGACGCATTCCGTTGCCTCCCCATGAACACGACGATGACGCTGTTTCTTCGTTCCGACCCAGCCATGTACACGAGCCCTGGTCGTACGTATGCACGAGTAGGCGTTTGAGACCCCGCCTGTATGTACGTACGTGGCCGTATTTTCTTTCTTGCACCCTGGCCGGTGTACGTATGTGTACATGCTACGTGCGCGCCTCTACTACGACACGTACATGCCTCTACTACGACATGTGCGCGCCTCTACATCGACCACTATATATATACGTACATGTTCATGACCAGAATGACAACGCTACGTACGCTTCGACCAGGTGGGTCCCGATTGTCAGGCACTTCCTTGCCTGCGAAGATGTAGCTGGTGGGTCCCAGCAGTCAGGGGGCGAATCGTTTTGTTTTTTTTTGCCCGGACACACTTCCTTGCGTGCGAAGATGTAGCTGGTGGGTCCCAGCAGTCAGGGGGGCGAATCGTTTTTTTGCCCGAACGCACTTCCTAGCGTGCGAAGGTGTAGCTGGTGGGTCCCAACAGTCAGGGGGGCGAATCGTTTTTTTGCCCGGACGCACTTCCTTGCGTGCGAAGATGTAGCTGGTGGGTCCCAGCAGTCAGGGGGAAATATTTTTTTGGCGAAATACGGTGGCCCGTCCGGTGGGTCCCCGCTGTTAGGTGGAGGAATAATTATTTTCCGCGTAATAAGGAGGCACTTCCTTGCTGCGGCCGTGGACCCAGCTGTCAGCCTCTCCACGTACAGTCCACGTCCGATGGAAGTCGTTCCTTGACCATGTTGACCATGCCGCGCCGAGAGCACCAGGGCGGTGGACGACGGCGAGGCCTAGGAAGGGGACGACGTGGAGCCGGGGAAGACGCGGCAGTGGAAGCCCGCGCGGAGAGGAGTACGAGGGTTCACTGGTTCGGCTGCGGTGTGAGGCTGCCGTCGCCACAAGGCCTAGCCAGTGGTGGGAATAGTAGGGGGCGGTGAGGCCTCCGCGGCAGCACATCCGGCCACGGGAGGCAGGAGCATGCGGCACGACCGGTGCTGCTTTGGGCGGCTGGAGCAAGAAGACCAGAGGTTGAAGAAGCACTACGGCCGTTGGATGGACATCGTACGGTCACTGGAGCTAGAATCGTTTATATTGACTAAGTTGACAAAGCCCTCCGTCCCCGTCAACTTAGTAGGCCCACAAGTCAACCTCCCACCAAGGTGGGTCCCAGCTAGCAGGGGGTATTCATTTTTTTGTGCGTAATAAGGAGGCACTTCCGGTGGGTCCGAGCTGACAGCAGGGGGAACGTTTTTTTCGCGAAATACGGTGGCCCGTCGGGTGGGTCCCAGCAGTCAGGGGCAAACGTTTTTTTCGCGAAATACTGGTGGCCCGTCCGGTGGGTCCCTGCTGTCAGGTGGAGGAATAATTATTTTCCGCGTAATAAGGAGGCACTTCCTTGCGGCTGTCGTGGACCCAGCTGTCAGCCTCTCCACATACAGTATTCTTCCGATGGAATTCGGTCGTTGACCACATTGACCATGCCGCGCCGAGAGCACCACGGCGGTGGACGATGGCGAGGCCTAGGAAGGGGACGACGCGGAGCCGGGGAAGACGCGGCAGTGGATGCCCACGCGGAGAGGAGTACGAGGGTTCACTGGTTCGGCTGCGCTGCCGTCGCCGCAGAATAACAGGGGGTGTGGGTGAGTGGAGTGGAGGGATGGCCTGGCCAGCGGTGGGAGTAGTATGGGGGCGGTGAGGCCTCCGCGGCAGCACAGCCGGCCACGGAAGGCAGGAGCAGGCGGCACGACCGGCGCTGCTTTGGGCGGCTGGAGCAAGAAGACCAGAGGTTGAAGAAGCACTACGGCCGTTGGATGGACATCGTACGGTCAGTCGAGTTAGAATCGTGCATATTGACTAAGTTGACAAAGCCCTTCGTCCCCATCAACTTAGTAGGCCCACTATACTGGGTCCCAGCTAGCAGGGGGAGTATTCATTTTTTTGTGCGTAATAAGGAGGCACTTCCTTGCGTGCGAAGATATAGCTGGTGGGTCCGAGCTGTCAGCGGCGGTAACGTTTTTTTCGTGAAATACAGAGGCCCTTTCGGTGGGTCCCAGATGTCAGGTGGAGGAATCATTATTTTGCGCGTAATAAGGAGGCATTTCCTTGCGTGCGGCCGTGGACCCAGCTGTCGGCCTCTCCACGTACAGTCCACTTCAGATGCATGTCGGTCGTTGACCACGTTGACCAGGCCGCGCCGAGAGCACCAGGGCGGTGGACGACGGCGAGGCCTAGGAAGGGAACGACACGGAGGCAGGGAAGACTCGGCAGTTGTTTCCCACGCGGAGGGGAGTACGACTGTACGAGGGTTTACTGGTTCGTCTGCCGTCGCCGGAGAATAACAGCAGGTGTGGGACTGTGGGTGAGTAGAGGGATGGCTAGGCCAGCGATGGGAGTACGGTGGGGCGGTGAGGCCTGCGCGGCAGCACAGCCGGCCGCGGGGAGGAGGGAGCAGGCAGTCCCGCCGGCGCTTGTTTGAGCGGCTGGAGCAGGAAGAGCAGAGATTGAAGAAGCACGACGGCCGTTGGATGGACATCCAACAGTATACAGGCCATCTGTGGAAAGCCTCAAATCTGTGGAAAACAGCATACAACCCACTTCCATTATTTCAAACAATTTACAGCACATTTGCTAATTCTTACGGGTTTTTTGGAGCCCATATTCTTTTTGTTAGCATTACAGCCCATATTGTGGCCACGGTTAAAAAATTATACGAAATTTTGCATATGTCGGTGCGGTCTGAACTGTTTTTAATCCCGAAATTTCGAGTCACATTCAGACTGATTTTAAAAATAAATGTATATCAATATAAAATCCAATAAATTGTCCACGCATAAAAATCAATGCAATTTAAAATCTCGAAATGAAAAAAAGATATTTGAAACTAATTGCCGGTTTGATGTGTTTTAAAAATGTACAACCCATTTCTCATTACTGATAGGCCATTTTCTCGGCCAGCCGAATGAAGCTCTCCTCGTCTTGAAAGATTTGCAGCCCAACAGGCCTGATAAAGCGACTTACTTGACAAATCACAAAAAAACTGGGCTAGCCATTTTCAGAAAGAAAAAAAACTACTGGGCTGGTCTGTGGTAAACATAAAAGAAAAGGCTGTCTAGACAGGCCAGAGTGTCCCGCACAGCCCAGTTGACACCCTGCTTCCGTCTCAAAAACAAATTAGATAAATGCCACTCCAATTATGGCGATTCATAAAAATGCCACTGCAATTTCCAAACTTTGAAAAATGCCACTGCAATTTTTGCAAACTTTGAAAAACGCCACTGCAGTTTGCAAACTTTGAAAAACGCCACTCCAGACTTCGAAAAATGCCACTAGAAATGGCATGAAATGGCATTTTTCAAAGTTTGGAAATTGCAGTGGCATTTCTCGGATACACCAGATTTGGAGTGGCATTTATCAAATTAACCCAAAACAAAAATAACTGGGCGAGCTGCTGGGTCCCTGGTGTCAGCCGCTCGTTGTGCAATTCTCTCGTTTATTGACTACGTTGACAATGGCATGGGACCCAGATGTCAGAAATCCACTAGGAGGAGCCATTTTTTATTGGCTTGAAATAAGGAGGCACTTGCTTGCGTACTGCCATGACCTTGGCGGGTCCCCTGCTGTCATCCTCTCCACGTACAATCATCTCCTGATTGTGTACGCGTCAACTTGCTAGGCCCACAAGTCAGCCTCTAAACCCGTGGAGGACAAATACAACCCATTTAAAAAAATAACAGCCCATTCCATACGTTCAAACGAAAAGTTCAACATTCAGAGCAAAGTAACAGGTCTGATCCACATATAGAGTACTGAACTTCCACGTTGACAACCATCATAGCCAAGTTAACTATCTACTCCCACTAATACTCTAGTAGCGTACAAGTACTAACTTACTCTTAGCTAACTAGACGATGCCGGCCGCCATCTGTGGTACACGCTAAACGCCGGCACCGGCGTCCTGCGCCTCGCCTCGGACTTGCCAGAGGTGCGATAGGGCGCGTTGCTCGCGCGCGTTGGCCCTTTCCATGCCGGCGTGGTCCACCGAAGCTTCGGCTTCCAAGCGGGAAACCCACTTGACGAGCTGGTAGTAAAAATCGGCGTCGCGAACGCGTGCGTGCCCGACAGCCTCCAGGGCTATTTGCCGGGCGCCGGCCTCCACGTAGTCGGCCCAGTTGCGGGCGCTCTGCTCGCGACTCAGAGCGTCGGTGCGCTGCTGCTCCATGTCCCGCTGGCGGCGCAAATCGGTGATACGCTGCTCCTCCGCCAGGCGGTCGCGCTCCAACAACTCCTGCTCCTCCGCCATGCGGTCGCGCTCCAACAACTCCTTGATCTGCGCATTGCCATCTAAAGACAGATAGAATGCCTCCTCCCTCCGTCTGCCTTCCGGTGAAAAACCGAACACTAGTTCCGGCGGTGACCGCCTCCGGCGTCGCCTACCGCGGACGGGCGGGGCATGGCGGACGTGGCGAGCGACGTCGGGCCGGTGGGGCTTATGAGGATATGGCGAGTTGGGTCACGGTGGCACCGGAGAAGGCCGGGAAACAATACTTATAGGGGGAAGGTAGCGCGGCAGTCATCGGAATTCAATGCATAATGGCTTAGCGCGCCAGCTTGCCGTGGAAAACTAGGGAAACTGAAATTATGACTGTGCCGTCCCGTCCCGTCTGGGTCGCACGCCGGCATGGCGGTCAAACAAGTGCACTCGAATCATCTCCCTCCTTGTCAATAATGATTCCACGGATTTAAAAAGCCCGCAACAATTAAAGCGTATCTTTTTTCTCATCAGTTAGCTGCCTTAATTACGGCCGGCTGCATGCAGGCACTCAGAATCGCTCACAGGCAGTACGCGAAGCAGCATGCAACGAGTCGCAGCCGAGGGCACGCATGCAGCCACTTAAATCACTGGAATTAATTAGGCTTAAACTTCTGCATGCCGTTAATTATTGCCATGCCTTGGTCTTGTTGCTTTGCTCACGGGACTAATAAAGCCGGACGGAGGGAGTACCTTGGTTGGTGAGAGGTTTGAATTAAGCCCTGCAAACCGGAAAGGAGGTACTAGTACGTGCGTGATCCGCTATTTATTCGTGTAGGATCGAGTAGGTCGTTTCTTGAATTGAGCCCTGCAAACCGGAAAGGAGGTAGTACGTGCGTGATCCGCTATTTATCCGTGTAGGATCGATAGTGTAGCTTGTCAGTTTCTTCAGAGGTAGGCATTTTTATCCGTGTAGGATCGATAGTGTAGCTTGTCAGTTTCTTCAGAGGTAGGCATTTTTATTCAAAAAACTGCCACTTCGCATCTTGCGTCGCAAATAAAACTGCCAGGAGCGCATTTGTAGGCTAGCTAGTGATCGATCAGTAACTTGTAAACACTGAGTGAACAGAAATAAGTAACTGTTAATGCATCTCAATGATTCACAGATCATATACAAATATGTAGCTCCAAAAGCAAAGATCAGCCACTTCGGATCTTGCGTCGCAACTAAAACTAACTAGTACGATTCCCATACATAAGATCAACATGTTAATGCATCTCAATGATTCACAGATCATATACAAATATGTAGCTCCAAAAGCAAAGATCTAGAAAAAACATCTGTTCTTCCTACTAACATGGATGCTTCTCTTGGCCAACATTCAGTACAGACTGAAAGACAAATTTGTTTGTGAAGTCTACAATTCCTCTTGCAAACGTAAGTGGTTTCACCAACAGCTGGAACCATGAGAATGAACCACACATGATGGAGGAACATCCACTGCAATATGATTTGGTCTTCTCTCGATCACACCGCGAGACTATTTTCGGAATACAAACTTTAACTTAGGCAAAATGATGCCCATTGTATAATCAGACCAAAGCAATGAAGCACCAACTGTTGGCCAGTAAATAGTACAGTACTACTTTTCTGCAGTCCATGAAGTGACTATCCAATCTTTGTGTCTATTTTCAAATGGCACTGCATGCAGTGACTATACTATTCTCTTGTGCAGTTCAACCAAAATTGCGGACACTTTGTTTGTTTGCCAAATAGCAACGGGCAGACATCTCTGTCTGCACAAATATCAAGCAGCTAGTAAACATATCAAGCAGCTAGCAAACCACTAGTATTACTATCTAATGACAGTACAAAAAGAGTAGCAAGATAGTAGCAAACCATGTACCTTCGTAATGAACAGCTCATAGTGCCACCAATTGGATATAAAGGTTTGGAAAAAAACATGCTCCTAATGTTGAACCAGTTGGACTTTTTGTGCAGCTCCACTAAAATCGAGCATCCCTGTTTGCATAGATATTGAAAGTGTGATTACTATAAAAGTGGCACTAGTTGAAGCATAGACTCACAAATATAAGCATTCCAATTTCTTAATGGGAAAAGGTAGCAAGACTGTTTCTAACAACCTGTTTGAAGGAATAAATAAAGCAACAGCGGCTGATGTCAGGAAGGCATACATAGTTTTTTCTGAAAAACTGGGCCATTCCTGACCTTTCCTCTTCTTTTAAGCAAATTTTGTGCAGTTCTACTAAAATAAAATGCCATCACCGCCTTGACAATTCAGTGACACTGTACAAAAGGAAATGACTTAACATTACATCATGATGTCAGGTATGTAGTTGACAGGCATTAGAGACAAACATACAGACCTCCTCCGATAACATAATGAACATTAATTTTAACAAAGGTGTGACTAGCTTTACCGGGATAATTTGAGTGAACTCTACACCATTCGAATACTACAAATATACACTAATCCAGTGGCTAGTGCAACAGTAGAGTAGTTAGTTTATTACAGGGTACAGTACAATGGTTTTACTGAACAGATTTCAATAAACTCTAGCACTGGAAGGTTTCTATAAGAATTAACAATACAAAATGTAAAGGTAACAAGTTTCAGCATTGGTATACTAGCTGTGCATGAGCATTAAAGTGAGGTATGTAATCTATAAGCATTAATAGTGCAAAAATCTGAAGGTAGTAACAAGTTTCATCGTTGGTATACTGGCTGTGCAACAACATTAGAATGCCTTAGCTGAAAAATCTTTAATACATCCACAATCAACAGCTAACCCTGAAATAATCCAGTGACATTAAATGGCATTGCTTAAATTTATCGGTGGCATTAGACTGAGAGCGGCATTAGTTAAATGTGGCATCACTTTAGCAGTAGCATTGCTTGACTTGACTGCTGGCGTTATACTAACAGCAAAAAAGTGGCAATAAGAGCATGGGAGGCCCATTCGGACAGTGGGTGCACCAGTACTATGTACTTCCACGGACGCAGAGTGGTGAGGGAGGTATGGTTGCCAGAGCAACAAATATCAAGGCAGCATATGTGGATTACGTCCCATTTTTGTTCTCTTTAGCCACCTTTTTCCTATGTGAGGACAACAAACCGATCGACCTGGTCATTCTCTATTGCGTTGTCATGCCTTTCTACCCTTCTTCAACCAAGAGACACGAGACTCGTTCCTTAGCTACTGATTTTCCCCTTTTCAACCTAGATGCGGGTTCGATGCCTACTCTCTTGGACAGTACAGTCTCCCTTCCTTTCCTTATTCAACCCAGACATGGATTAGTCTGCATGAAGTAGGGTTTCCTTTAATAGTGCAAATTATGGTTTTCGCCTGCGTGGCCAGCAGAGCAGAGGATAGCAAATTGGGAAGATGGTGGAGTGGAAAAAGATCCACATGCAACAACGTGGCAGATGGGGCAATAGAACAAGGGTATGGTTCGAAAAGAGGTAGCATACCTGAGGGTCGACGGGAAGTGGCTTCGCTCGTGGTCGTCGTCCTCCGCACACACTACGACAGCGAGCTTGGGGACGGAGGCCATCCCGCGAGGGCGCTAGGTCTGAGAGGACGGCCTTGTCGTCAGTGCGTGACCTCGCTCGCCGACGACGAGTGCGTCAACGCTGCACGTCCTTTTCTTCCCCGGCGGATCTGTGACCACCGGTGAGGAGGGAGAGAGGGGCCGTCTTTTTTAGATCTGGAGAGAGGGTGGTAGTGTGAGAAGCAAGTGGGCAGCCCTTGGCAAGAAAGCGCTGAAGCTCCAGCCTATATATCTTTTTTATACTACTAGTACTGGAGGTGGAGTAGTGGTAGAGTAGTTTATATTTTCTCTGCGTACAGTACCAGTTAGTCGTGCTTCAAAACTGAACGGCACGCCATTAAAAAAATAAAGGTCGATAACTAATGCGGCACCTCGGGCCAACGCGGCCAGATCGCATTTTGCACAAGAAATTACACACCATGTTTCGTTGACATGTGGTCCCGTTCCAACATATCAGTGAGACGACAGCGAGTAGTTGGAGTATTTCCGAACGAACGTGTAGGCCGGGGTGCCTCTTCGTGAACCGTGGCAAACTGGCAACCGTCCACCGACTCTTCGCCTTTCCCTCTCGATTTGGAACTGCTGTCGCATGCTCTTCCTCTCCCTCCTCCATTTTCCTTCAGCCCTTCACCCTTTCTTCTGCCATTGTTCGATCGTCTTCTCCATGGAGGGAACAGGCCGGAAACGACCCCGTTATTCTTGCCCCGATCTGAAAGATGACGTGGTGGAGGAACTCATTGATCGGTGTGACGTCATCACCTCGGCTAGCATGGCAGGTTCGTTCAAGCCCATTCTCGACTCAACTAATAACATCATTACAAGGAACCCAAGAGTCAAGGAGCGGTTTGATCTCCCCTATCTTCTTTGCCGTGACCCTGATGACTGGCGCCAGCACGACGGAGGCCTCGCCCTGTGCAAGTTGATGCCGCTTGATAATGATACGTATGATGTTAAGATGCCATCGCTTGAGGGCAAGGCTTGGGCAGGCGCAAATGGAGATTGGGTTGTTTACATTGGGTCCAACTGCGAGTGGGAACTTGTGAATGTGTACACTCGTGACCGGGTTCCACTTCCAAAAATCTCAGCAGACTGCCCAGAGGTTGAGCACACCGGTATTGTACGCACGTTCAAATACAATCATGGTGACTGTCTTCTACGGAAGATAGCAATTTGTCGAGTTCCCAACCGCTCTTGGAATTACAACAACTATGAAGTTGTTGCTATCTTCGACAAGCTTGTTGCCATCCTTGGTGGTTTGACTCGATGGATATTGCTCAAAAATCAGTTTCTGTACACGGATGAGTACTGTGATGCAATTCAATACGAGGGCCTTGTGTTTGCTGCCACCACTCGTGGCACTGTTTTTGCATGGCATCCTCGTAGTTTCGGTACGTTTGTCTTCCACCGTAATTATAATTGTTTCATCCACATGCATGCGGGTTAGCAAGTTTCCCTTTACTAATTAACCTTCTTCTTGTGTTTCCAAGGTCCTGTGAACATTCCACCACCTATACTTGAAAAAATTTATAACCAAGGGGGAGATGACGATGGTGATGATCACGAGCATGAGGACGAGCAGCGCCCATATACTCTTTGGCGCCTGGCAACTAATTCCGATGGATCACCTCTTCTTGTGTGTATACACCCACTAATGATGTTACTGCTAAGGAAGCAGGTGTAGTCTCCCATGGTCTCACTCTCCGGACCTATTCCAACACCCGTTGCATGGTATTCGGGATGGATACTAGTGTGCTAGCGCCAACTCCTTCTCCCTGGTACAGAATTGATAGTCTTGGAGAAAACTCGCTCTTCCTTGGACAAAACTATCCAATGATGGTGAAAGGCGATCCAACTGCTGTTGACACAATGTTACTACCATTTATGAGAAGCAACTGTGTCTATACCTCGGACATTTGGGTGGTTCCCTACCCTGGTACTGATATAGTAGGCCGCTTCAGCCTGGATGATCAGTCCTGCGTTGGTCTCCAGATCGACAATGGATGGCCCGTCCCAGAGAATCACTTGTGGTTCAAAGCAAGCGTTTCCAACACCGAGGAATGGTTGAGTTGAAGTTCATTTCATTGCTTGTTATTTGTTGTGTGGTGAAAACTTTAGTATTTATAATGTATCCTCGTTGTCGATGTGGGTTGATGACCTGTTGTATGTAATAAAATGATATGCCTGTGATAAACTTACTAAATTTATGAATGGCTTTCGAGTCGCTTCTCTGAGTGAGTGGTGCGACGAGGCAAAAAAATATTTTCCGAATACATAATTGTACGTGCATTGCAACAGGTTATCGGATGAGGCCAATCAACAATAGTAGTACACTATTTGTACTAGCTTCACATGCTTCGCGCGTCGGGCGGGTGTTTTTACTGTAGCCATATGTTAATGTGTTCGCTGTACGTAACCAGCACCTCGAATCCTCGATACTAGTACTATATAGTAGGAGTAAGTAGTAGGAGTAGTAGGGTGGCATGGGCCAGAACAAGCATTCACGTCTAGGAGTACGGCACACGCCACCACCACGACATCCATCTGACACCATATTATTTCTTGGAGTCCGTGCTAGAGCAATCTCTTCAACCTCGTCGTTTCTCTAACTTCAGCCATCGCGCGGCGGGCGAGGTGGGGGTTTGCCGATAGTCGGTTTCCTTAACTGCGGTCCCACTTGTAAGGCCAACTCCAACGCACGACCCCAAACGGACCTCCGTTTTGCATGAACTCCAACGATAATTTTGACTAGAAAAGCAAGACCAAAGAAAACAAGAACCACAAGAATACATTTTACTACTCCTGTAAGTTGGATTAGTGCCTTCTCGATGCATTCATTGTTGATCTGCGGAGGCTCGATCTTGCGTGCTTCTTTCTTCTTCGAGTGTAAAGAAGTAGATGTTGCTTCCTCGCATCTAGTCTCATGTCTAGCCTCTATTCTAGTAGGAGTATCAACAAGTGCACTAATCTCATCTCTAGCCTCTGTGCTAGCTAAAAGTGATAGAACATCTACTAAATTGCGCTCTATCAATATATGGATGTACTCTTCTTCCCAATACAAAAACTTGCATCCATTCTACTCCCTCCGTTGCACAATACATGCCTTCTATTTGTCAAAATATATATGTATCTAGACATGTTTTAGTATATAGGTACATCCATTTTTGGACAAATGGAAGTCAAGTATTTTGGAACGGAGGGAGTACATAATAATTTTTTAAGTTAGCACAACTAGTCTAATCCGAGAGCACAACCGAAGATTTGGTCGGGTTCTTCCTCCTTTTGCCGACACGTGGGACATCCAGCATCCAGGTCGTGTCATGAAAGAAAATAGAGTGGTAGTTGAAGCCACGAGATGTGCATCTTGGGTTAAACTGTAAATAGAATCTTACTACTCTTGAGTAACTCCAAAAGCGGCCACCGAAGATCTTTATTGGATTTGTTTTTCATCACCAGCACGTCGAGGTGAAAGATGTGCAGGTTCAGTGGGTCCGCTTGCATTTTCACTGACATGTGGGACCGCATGTGAGCAAACAGACGATGGGCTCCGCGCGTCCGCTGGCTGGCTGAGAAGAGAGATAGAGGAGGGCTGAGCATGGACTGCAGGAAATTTGTTCTACGTACCTTGATATAGGCTCGATATAGTGGGGTGGCATGGGCCATAACTAGCATTCACGTCTAGCAGTACGGCACACGCCACCCACACGAGTCCCATCCGACACCAATTTTCTTGGAGTCCGTGCTACAGCCATCTCTTCTCCCTCCTGTTTTCTCAGCCATCACGCGGTGGGCGGGGTGGGGGTTTGCCGATAGTCGGTTTGCTCAACTGCGGTCCCACTTGTAAGTGAGGCCCTCTTTGATTTGCAGGATTTTCAAAACGCTGGAATAGGGAAAATACAGGATTTGAGTGGCATGTCCACTTGAATCCTATAGGATTAGCCTAGAGTGTTTGATGCTACAGGAAAAACAAAGGAATTGAAAAAAGAGGTTGGAGTGGATGCTAGATTTCCAATGAAATGTAGTACACTTGATTCCATAGAAAAAAATCCTATAGGATTCAATCTTGTGAATCAAACGACAAATGTAGGAAAAAATCCTAAGGATTCTAACCCTCCAAAAGTCCCATGGAATTCCTTTGAATCAAAGGAGCCCTGAAAATGCAACACCACACGCATTCCCGCTTGAGCGGCGTGCCGGACCAACCGTGTGGGGGTGCGACGCGAACACGGCAGGCTTTTCCTTTTGAACTCGTAACTTGTAAATTTTGGTTCTGCTCCATGGCGCGACCGATAGATAGAAAATAACGATTTTGCCTAGAGTAATGAGAAGTTTGGTTCTGGTGCCGTTCATGCATGGAGTACGTACGAAAAGTATGAAGTTGATGCGAAAGGTAAGATAATTACTGTAGATCATATACTACTACATGGATTTGACGGAAAGATAAAAATACATACGGATCCATCAACGACATCCTCACGCCCTAGTGTGCCGGGTCACCAACCGACGTGTGAGGAGCAACGGCGTTGGCTGCGAGCTCAACGTGCTTCTGAACAGTGCCGTCCAAGGTTGCCCTGCGGTCCAAGAAGGCCAGCGTCCTATCGTCCTCCTCTTGCATGTAGTAGTCCTTGTGGACGATTTGCGCGTAGACGTGGGTGATTATGTCGATGGTGTCTTGCTGCGCCAGGCGCTGCGCGGCGAGCGCGACCTCGAGGTGGACATTCTCCGGCGCGACGGCGGGCAGTCGCAGGGCCACCAGTGCGTCGAAGAGGTTGTCACCATAGTGGCCGTTGAGGGTGGCGGGCATCGCAGAGCCTGGGCGCGTCGGCTGGAGGCTTACGTCAAAGTCGTCCGCGAGCTTCTTGACGACGGTGAACTTGTCGAGGAAACCGACGAGGACCTCGTCGAACAAGGAGACGAAGCTGTCGTCCAAGCGGCCCCTCGCCCTGGCGGCCTCAAGCAATACTACCTGGAGACGTTCCTTGGTGCCGGGCCGCAGGCCGGCGTCGTGGACCATCTGGCACAGCCGGCTGATGCTCGCGCTCATCGCCTCCATGGGTCTAGCTTAGCTTCTAGTCAACTGATCTTGCGATTCGAGTGATCACTCTTGCCCTTGGTTAGCGTGCGTAGGTGCGTAGGATTTCGTACTACTCCTCGGCCCTCTACTGCACCTGCCTTTGGCTGTATGATAGGTGGGCCAGCCACCCCCTGGGCCCACGTGTCATTCACCCAAAGGCAGTTGTCGTAAGTCAATGAAGCTGCGTCCCCCTCCGTGCCGGTGCAGTATAGTCATCTCACCGGAGACCGGACCTCTAGTTGGGGCCAAACGAGAGAAGTTTGATGTTTACTGGTTTATTGGTCCCCTTTGCATTTTGCGCCAAGTTTTGACCTTTGATTTAACTAATAAAATGTTAATGCATGTAAACAAAAATGTTGTGTAACATTACAACCAGCCTAAGTCACATTACGAAAACCAAATAATCCCAAAACACTTAGGCACGGTGCATTAACTCCCTCCTTGTTTCTTATTTCGTGACATATCAACCAATGAGAGATGTGGGCCGTGCATGCTTTCAATGACTTGAGACTACCAAACATGACATGCAGTGTTTAGTTCATTGCATGTAATCCTATTAGTACTCTAGTTAGCAAAAAACATTAAGTTCTCTCGCCGATAGGAATAAAACACCATGTATTTATTTACAGAGGGAGTAGTACATTTTTTGTGACATGCATTACTAGATATTGCTAGTGAAATACTAAAATCCAGATGGATGTGGTAGTACTCCTAAATCCAGACGGTGGTGCTACTAGTACTAGTAGTAGTACTACCAATGTAGTAGTAGGAGTACTAGCACTGTACTACCCGTTGGTCAAATTATTACGTGCTGCTCCTCACAGTGAAGTGACAAGACCCTGCGCCGGAGATGACACCTGAGTATAGGCGCCGTGTTCGGCATACCATAGTCAGCCTCACCGTCTGCAGTCACTATCATCATGGCTGTAGAGCTAGCCTGCTTACAACTAGCCCTGTTCGACATAATTTCCCGTGCGTAGATGCCCGTGCATTGCACGGAACACCAAGATTGGGGGTGGACGGCTCCGGCAGCGGCCATCGCGCCAGATTTTTCAACGGCCTTCTAGATGTGGTGGGGAGGAGATAAGGCTGATTGTGAGAGACAAGGAGTTGTTTGTAAATAGGGAACAAGTGCGGGCATCTTTTTGCAAAAATGGAGAAGCTTGGTTTGTATGCGTCAGATCTAGATCCGACGGCTATTGGTGAAAGATGGGAGGCACAACATCATCACCAACTCAGGACCTGTTTGATTCGCAGGATTTTGAAAACGCAGGAATAGGACACGGCAATATTACAAGTTTCAAACTGATATTACAAATGTTAGGAGTAATGCTGCACCTACGAAGAGGGAATTACTAGGAAGTTTACGTAAGAACTTTCGTTACTTTAGGTGGATGCAGCATTATCGTACAAACTAAAATCCACCGCCCTGACAAGTCACTAATGGGCAAATAAGTTTTCGAGTCTCTGGCCACTTGATGTTTCAAAAACAAATTCAGCTTCTGCGGAGACTTTGTCATTTAGGCTTAGACGCTTGCGGTGATCAGCACGCCATTCATTGTTGCGCCAGAGAACGCCAAACCTCATTACCTTGAGCACACTTGCCTCCAGAACAAAGAACCTGGCCAATTTAATCTCAGATGTGCTGCCTCGGTAGTCGATCAAATCAATTTCTGTAAGATGGAGATCAAGGCATTCGATGAGATTGTTATAGTGCAGCACATTTTTCACTTTCGGGTCTTTTTTTATCTGCAAAAGAAGAGAACATATTAGAGCAGCTGGCTGCATAAGATTGCCGTGTCATCAAGAGGTACCAATATCATTCGCTCATACGATAGGGTTGGCTGGCTAGTGATATTTTCTCTCTCTCTCTCTCTCTCTCTCTCTCTTCTGTTTCCTCTCATTTAACTAGGAGCACGTGAAGAGCTTGGGCATTTGTTGCCTTCCACTATGTGGCCGATGCCATATTTCGCAAAAGTATGCCACATAATACGCATCGATGTCAAATCAAAAGATTTTGGCACCGCTCTCGCGATGTGAGAGAGTTGGCACCGCTGTGCACACAGACCCACATGTATAAACAAATCAATCAAACCAACTACACCAGCCTCTCACTCTCCCAAACAAGTGTTTTTTATTGCCTCAGTCCTCTCTCTCTCCCACGCAGTGTTTTTTCATTGCGTGAGTTAATTTGGCACCGGAGCAAAGTAGGTGATCCAGATTGGGGCACCAGGTGAGCAATGGAGGGGCATCGATGCCAAATGCATCACAAGTGAATTTGGCACATGTTTTGGCCTACATAGCCCACTTTTGTACTCCCTCCGTCCCAAAATTCTTGTCTTAAATTTGTCTAAATACGGATGTATCTAGTTACATTTTAGTGTTAGATACATCCGTATCTAAACAAATGTAAGACAAGAATTTTGGGACGGAGGGAATACTACCTCGTATTTAGTATAAAATTTTGACCATAGATTTACCTAAGAAAATGCCAATGCATGTCACTAAAAATTACACCATTTGAAATTATGTTCAAATACGAATCCAACGATATAGTTCTTAGTGACATGCATTAACATTTTGTCAGTTAAATCTATGGTCAAATTTTGATACTACAAAATTGGAAGAGTAAACCAGGACGGAGGTAGTACTTGCTCTTAGGGTAACCATAGAGTTACTGGAGTAGTCTAAGTTACTTTCCACTATGACTAGCCTAGGCTACTATAGTAGTACAACATAAAAATGATGCAGGTGATCACGTGAGAAAAAAATACTAAAAACATTTCTTTCGGTGCAGTGCGTAGATGCAGTTTTGAACACTACACTTGTCATCGTAATTTGGGAAAATTACGAAAAATTGAGCTACGTTGTGATTACCGTTTACTTATAGGAAAGAAGTTTCACCTCGATGAGTAGCTTCTCCGTGCACGGAAAGCATGTAAGGAATCCAACAACTTGATCCAGATTGGGGCCGATAGATTTTAGTGCTAAGATCTTCACTGTGCGCATGGACTGGGTCAAGCTTGTGGGAATCATTTTCTGGAAGACGGTCGTAAATACATCAAGAAGAAATTTAAAAATGTGAATTTCAAGAAGACGGAGAAGAAGATGAGTGCTGTACCTGAACAATTACGGATCCAATAAAGAGTTCGGAGAATTTGGCAGACGAGTACACCAACGCTGTCAATTTCGGCGCGTCAATGACCCTGATTTTTGTTGGACCTTCTAGATCCGATACAAGCAATCTCTCAAGGAAAGGCGCATTCTCAATGACCATAACGTGGAACAGCTGGAGTGATCTCTTCCCAATTGATGTCTTGTTGTGGGGCCAGCAAGACACATAAATCCGTCGAAGATTCGTCGAGGCGATGTGGAGGCTAATGAACCCGTGGATCTGCTCAAGACGAAGGTACTCGAGCGCAGTACAGCTGCGGAGCAGGTGCTCCATAGCCTTCTTCGAGATGACAACGTCGAAGAGGTCGAGCTGCTTGAGTTGAGGGAGAAGAAGGGCGGGCGCGGCATTAATCTGGGGAAGATAGCAGGAGCTGAAGCTGGCGCGGCGCAGCGTTGGCATGAGGCGGAGCACGGACGGCGGCAGAGAGCGACATCATCTAGCTTCAAAGCTGAGCTCCTCGAGCTAATCTAGGGCGGGGGATAAGAACCACTCATCGAACTTGGGTTGGACCTTGCAGTTGGTACTGAACATGCGGATGTCAAGGCGTCTGGCTGGCCCAGGGTGCGATGAAAGGATCTTGGAGACTGCGGCCATGCGTTTGCAATCCCCGTCGCAGAGGCAGCTGTCGACGGTGAGGTTGAGGGGGACGCAGCGCCAGAGGGGGCGCCACCGCCAGGAAAGCAAGGCGGTCCGCATGGCAGATTTGGTGGGGAGGAGGCCGATGATGACGAGCAGCATGTCGTCGGGGAGGCTGCTGATGAAGTCCAGGCTCGCCGGATGCGGTTTTGGCTCGAGCCGCCTCCGCTTGTTGGCTGCCTCACCGTCCATCTCAACCGGTGGCGACGCCGGTGTACACGTGTGCTGGTGTGTGTTGTGTGCTGGGTGTGCGCGAGTGCGTCCTTCTGTGCATGCCGCCGCGCAGTGGTGAATTGTGCGCGAGTGCGTTCTTCACGCACAAGAAGTTTGTCCTCAATGCGCCCTCAATTTACTAGCGTGCGGGGTGCTACCCCGAGTGGTTTCAACTTTGTTTACTTCACCGCGTGTCAGATGGGCCTCTAGTTTACTTATTTTCACCCACTGCCACATGGGCCAGCACACCAAGATACAGAACACGAGCTGACAAGGCAGCATGTGGATTGGTTGACCGGTCAACTAAACAATATACGGAGCTATACGCTGACACAGTGAGCGTATAATCCGTCGGTATAGAGAATTCGAGTGGGAGGGGAGGCCCGTGAGAGATAGCAAAGAGAGAGAGAAAGAGCTACTCCCTCCGTTCGATAATGTAGTTCCAACATTTTTTTAAGTCAAACTTTTGAGACTTTGACCAAGTTTATAAAGAAATTACTTATATCTACAATACCAAAGATAAATGATAGTATGAAGTAAGTACATGTTGTGATGAATCTAATGATCGTTCCAGATGTAAATGTTTTTCTCCACATATACCTGGTCAAACTTTTCTGAGGTTTGACTTTTCAAAACATCCATATGCTTATGGACGTGACAGAGTCCCTAACGAGAGAGAGAGAGAGTGAAAAAAGTGTGTCTGCATGTGTGAAAGAGACATGGATAACACACGATAAAAGTAGAGAAAAAGAGTGCGTGTCTTATGCAAACATATCACACATGCATCTTCGACAATGGAGGCAAGGTGAGGAGATAGTGTGTGGTTGTTTGGAACCGAGAGAGCAAGACCCCTAGCACGTGGCCAAGAGGGGTCTGACAAACAAGGGAGAGAGGTCGAGAGAGACGTACGGAGAAAATGCAGACATGGGGAGGAGAGAGTGTATGTTTGTCATAGAGAGATCCCCTGGAGATCGTGATGGGACTACATGGGTGGGAGATCGAGTGACAAGGTGTGTGCGCGATAGAAGATGCCCCGAGAGATATCGAGATAGACGTATGGATGGAAGGAGACAATACGTGTGTTCCTGATGGCTAGTAAGAGATAATCATACTTAGGAGGGGGGGAGTGCTTGCGCCTATGGCCCTGTTTGGATACTCTAACTCAGTTAGAGGTTAGAGTTAGATTCTAACCCTAAACCCTGAACTAACTCTAAGTAAAGAGGTGTTTGGATGGCAGGGTTAGATGGAGCGCGGATACGGCGAGGCACCTTCACGGGCGGTGCGAGAGGGAGGGAGGGAGAGGACGAGAAGCTTCGAGGAAGTGGGGAGGGATCTGCTGCGGGGAGAGCGAGAGAAAAAAGTGTTTATTAGTGGTCCCGAGAAGAACTAACCCAAATAAGCACCTCTTGGATGGGTTAGTTTTTTTGGATGGGTTAGATGCATCTAACCCAAACTAACCCTCCTGTTTGGATCTTTTTGGGTTAGTTGACTCCAAACTAACCCAAACTAACTCTAACCCATGGATCCAAACAGAGCCTATGATGGAGTGAGGGATTATGGTACTTAGGGGGGTGCGTGTCACATGGAGAGAGAACAAGGGCGGAGAGTGTTGGATGGGTCTATATGTATAGCGCGAGCGAGACATGTGTATGCATGTGTGAACCAGGGAGATATAAGGCCAGTTTGGCTTGCGTCCTGAGCATCTTTTGCGTGGCCTGGGGTTGTGGCTGGATTTCATGCACGCTTGTTTGGTTGCTACCCTGTGAAAAAGAAAGCCCGTCTGGGCTGGGTTCCCTTGCACTTTAATTAGCCTGGCTGAACTCCAGACACTGCAAGTAGCCTGGCCCAAGCGACCGATTTCGAACGCCTGGCCGTGCCTGGTCGTGCGCCACGAGGCTAACAGCAACATGGATGGATATTAGCATTAAATAATTGATGCATGGATTGATTGATGGGACGTTGATGCTTTGCCTGGCCCAGGCATGAACCAAACGCTTCAGCACCACACAAGCCTGGCCAGGCAGAAATATTTTACATCTCACGTCCACACAAGGCAGTACCGGCCATCAAGGCATGAGGGTCAGGTCACGAACCAAACTGACCAATAAAGTTTGAGAGAGATTGAGGAGCCCCGATAAGGCTGAGTGGTGCGTCAGATAGCTGAGAGGGGGAAAGAGATATTCCATCCGCTCGATAATGCAGTGCATGTAAATTTTTTAGAAGTCAAACTTTGGAAACTTTGATCAGGTTTACGCAAATGTTATTTATATCTACAATACCAAAGATACATCATACAAAACTACATCTCATGGTGAATCTAATGGTATATGTTTGCCGTACTAGATGTAATTCTTTTTCTCCACGTACATGGTCAAACTTTGTGATGTTTGACTTTTCAATAAATCTATATGCTATGGACGGAGGAGAGTGCCTCAGTCGAGACAGATCAAGTGCGTGTGAAGGAGAATGAGTAAGTGTGCAAAAAGAGTATGTGTGTGAAAGAGAAAGTGACAACAAACGATAAATTAGAGAGAGTGTGTGTGTTTTCGTTTCTTATGCGAACATATCACGCATGCATCTCCGAGATGGAAAAGCGAGGCGAGGAGATACACAAAGATAGCTAGTGTGTGATTGTTTGCAACGGAGAGAGACACCCCTGTAGCACATGTCCAATAGAGGTCTGGCCAACAAGGAAAAAAGGTCGAGAGGGACACATGGATGGCATGGACGCATGGGGAGGGAGAGAGGGTGTGTTTGTGATAGAGAGATCCCCTCGAGATCGTGAGGGGACTATATGGGTGGGAGATCGAGGGAGTGCGTGCGCGATAGAAAGATGCCCCGAGAGAAATCGAGATAGACCATGCACATGTTTGTGATGGAGACTAACATTAGCTAGTCATATACATATAGGGGGGACTGCGTGTGCCTCCAATTGAGTGAGAGACCATCATACTTGGCTAGCTGGGCATGAGATTGTGTGTGTTTGTGTGCATGCGAGATGGAGAGAGAACGAGGGAGAGAGATAGAGTTTTAGATGGGCCTATCGAGTGCGAGTGACATATGCATGTGTATGTGTGACCCAGGTGGATGGAGAGTTTGAGAGAGGGGGGGAAGAGCTCCGGGACGACATAGTGGTTCGTGAGAGAGTTACGGGCAAAGATCCAAGAAATTTGTGAGCGTACGATGAGTGCACCCAAGATATCTAGCTTGGACTAGCTAGAGTATCATACATAGTGTGCGAGAGAGACCTATAGATGGTGTATATATGCATGCGAACAAGAAAGATCCCCCACACACACACACACAAAGAGAGAGAGAGACAGAGAGAGAGGGGGGAAGAGAGAGAGAGAGAGAGAGAGAGAGAGAGAGAGAGAGAGAGAGAGAGAGAGAGAGAGATGGAGAGAAAGGGAGAGGGACCAATAAGGTTTTTGTGTCGGATGCGTGCGACATAATTGAAGATTGTCAGAGAGAGAGAGAGAGAGAGAGAGAGAGAGAACAGGAGTCTGGGAGAGGGGGAGGTCGCGTTTTATGCATCAAAGACTGATATAAACCATGTTTCGATATAAACTTGCATTCAAATATTTAAATTGGAGTACATGTTGCCTGCAATCCACACATGAATGGATATATGCGTATATCAAACAAGTTCATTAAATTGACTTTCAACATGTACAACATGCTACTCGATTGAGGTGTTCAATTTTGGATTTAGTTCACTATTTTGACCTACTGAACGAGCTATTTCATTGAATCGAGATATTTCATTTTGGGTTTGAATCGCGTTTTTGAGTGGGTCAACTATTTGTCATATAGTAAATCACTAGCAACGAGCATGTAAAAACACATTACTCCCGAGCATCATCTCTCCATCTAAAAAAGAAGTGGCAAGCTAATATTTCAAAATTTGATTCGAATCGACTTGGTAAGGTAGACGTGGATGCTCGTTCTCCCAAAATTTGAATGAACCGTTAAACATCCTCTCTGCTCGGTGGAATTCGCCCGAGCAAATAAATGGGAGACGCGAAATTACCGTCCTATGTGGGACACGCATCAATTGGCCCGTTGTACATCGAGGGTAGGTTCGTAACTTCATCCAAGCGCGCCTTCTCCTCGGCCGAAATGACATGTGCCGAATAATTCATAAACCATGGTCGGCAAAACACGCTCTCCTCGCCCGAAATAGCTCGCGCCCACTATTTCAAAACACGCTCTCCTCGCCCGAAATCGCTCGCGCCCACTATAGTTCAAAACACGCCCTCCTCGCCCGAAATCGCTCCCGCCCACTATTTGGGGAGAAGCAAAGTTACTCTACTATCCCCGACCCTCAGTACACAGACCCAAGCCGAGAAGCCTATAGGCAAGGGTAGAACTGTAACTCCCCCTCACATTTCAGACAAATGCGTCCGTAAGACATGGTTCCACTCCCTCTCCAATTCCCCCCCCCCCGCCCGCCCCCATTCATACCTCGTGGGCGCCAAATCACCTTCTCCCCGGGAAGCTCCCTTCTCCCGAGCCGCGAAACCTCAGCCCCACCTCCATGGCGCCCCCACCACACCAATTTCACAGCCGCCCTCCTCCCTAATGCCGGAGATGCTGTCCAATTGCCGTCGTGCACTGGGCCGTGTGCCTCTTACTCCGTGCTGCTGGTGCTGCCTCGACAACGGCCGCGTGAACTGTACCGGAGCCGATTCACCCCCGCCGTTGTTCATGGCGTCGGAGCGGCTCCAACTTCGGATCCTTCCAGAGTCCTGGCACTGCTTCCGCGTAGCCGTCGGCCGTCACGACATTGCTCTTTCCCTGCCGCCGGTCGCCACCGCAACCGCACCGGCCTCATCGACTCGGCAGCTGGACCTGCCTACTTCACCATGCCGCCAGATAGGTCGCACCCTCATCTCAAATCACTTTATTTAGGCGTCAGTTATCTGAATTTTTATTCTGGGCCAATCGATTCCCAATGGGAAGCAGCACCCCTCGAGGCGGCGGAGCTCCTAGGCTGTCAGTTGGCTGGTGTCTAATGTAAGGGTCCGGGGTCGCAAGTTCGCCGCGGAAGCAGCACTTAGATGGCTATCTTTTGGAGTTGCGTGGGTTGAAGGTACTTCCGCCGCCGGATCTGGATGACGGGGAGTCTTTGTGGATTGGACCAGGGGCGGCGCAACCACGGCAGTGCGGTGGAGCGGGGAGAGGGGTTTTGGCCGGGGCCACGGACGGCGGAGGAAGGCTGCTCTGCCCTTGGTCGCTGGCTCTTTGGGGAAGATTCTGAACAGTGTCAGCTGGGAGGCACAAGACGGCCATCAAACCATCCGGTGTACATCGGACAGTACCAAAATAAAATAAAATCGTGTGACCCCAATTTAGTCTTCAGTCAACAGACGTGTGACCACTCGCGTACCTTGTTGTTGATCTCTTAGTGTATTTCTTCAGATCAAAGAGATATGTCGTTCTTAAGATTATGCGTTATCTGCATCTTCAGACACACCGTCTTCCGACTCACCGCGGCTGCTCCAACAAGGGAAGCATACACCAGAAGGGAGCTATAGTCCCCACTCTATAGTTCCCTGCATCGAATGCGCGTGCCCGACATGGACAACCACAACAACTGCAGGGCCATCGACAAGTCAGCACATGATGCTCACTCCTATGGATGGCAGCCAGATAGGTTGTACCCTCATCTTACTTGTGTGCAACATTTATGGCTTTGTTATTCATCTAACCATGGAAAATAGATCATCACATTTCACTGTATATTCATGTTGATCTCTTACGGGTCTTGTTCAGGAGTTCACGCTGTTCCATAATTCAGCTAAGATACTTGTTCTTTAGGTGACGCTGTTCCATAGTTATCATCCATCAGCCAATGCTATCCCACAGGCTGATGATTATAGTATTATACCACTTCTAGTATTACCTATGTTGTTCTTTAATACTTTTGTGTGCCATCTAGTTAATCTCGAGTACAAACGATACATATTCTGTAGCTTTCATCTGTGTTCTCCCTTTAGTTTATGAGACCTCTTGCTGCTAGTTAACCCCGGTCCTACTATTTATGTCGTCTCCTACATGCACTCATTACATAAATCTAACTACTAGTTGTCTTCCATGCATGCCAGATATAATTGCACACACTGATATATCCACAAGAACCTGACGGAGCAATGTAAAGGCCAATAAACTTGATGTCAATGATACCCAATATGATGGAACATGTAAATGCAGTTCTTCAGAAGACTTGTAGAAAGATGATGAATCCTCTTCACCCCACAAGGTCCTTGCTCTAACTTGTCCTGTGATATGGGTACAACATGCATATAATGTCCTGGAGGGTATCTACTTTGTTGCAATGCCATGTGCTTAGCATGCTGATCATGCATGTAAATATGTCATGCCTTCCTGTTTTTCAATACCTATTCCATTCATGATAACATGTTTTCAAATTCAAATACTGTCATTCTACTCTATCGCAATGCCATCTGCTTAATTTGGACATCATGCTTCTGAATATCTTATGCATTGTTATTCATCAGTATGTACTTCATCTGTCTACCATACCATGTTTTTTTACATTGAAGTGCTGTTCTAGTGCTCTGTTGCAATGCCATCTTATTTTCCCAATCATACACGTGTATGTTGCCTTACTTATTTCTGTACGTATTCTGCTAGCATATAGTTTTACATTCAACTAGTGTTTTTTTGCTGTGTTGTCCTGTCGTATCCCTAGCTCTTACACCATACTCCTCCGTTCGGATTACATGTTGCCGAAATGGATAAAAAAAGGATGTATCTAGAACTGAAATATGCTTAGACCCATCCATTTTTTCCGGATGGAGGGAATACATGTCAATATGGCATGCCTTTCTATTCTTCAGTACCTATTCCATCTCTCTGCTGTCGCATGTTTTATAATTAAAGCACCATTCTTCTATACAAGGCATGCAAGGGGAAGACGACTATGTTAGAATCTGAAGGGTTATAAACAAGGCCTTTACAAAAGATCCAAACGCCAGGAGATAATAAACCAACTCCAGTTTTTATAGATACTGCTCCAGCACAGAGAAACCCAACACCTACTGATAATAAGCAGATTCCAGTGGCCAAAGAACTAGTCCGCTCCAGTCCAGCAAAAATATGTCAACTAAATTCTAAGAAGCGTGTGCGTATCCTTGCATCAAGAAATTTTATAGCATGCTGATCATATTTTCTACATGTTTCTTACCCATCTCTCTTTTAGAAAATAAGCTTAACAGATAGAAGAATTTCTGCAATGGTATCGTTTATGAGGAAAGATTCTTGCAGGAATTCTCTATGCTCCAATGTAGATGTAAGTACCTGTTGTATATCACTATATTTTTACATCAGCATGTATTTTGTTAATCGACGTGAATCCAACCTTTATGTAATCTAAATTTAGTTGTAGCAAAATGTATGATTAAAGGCCACAATGTTGATTTTTGTGAAAATTGCCTGGTAGTTTTGCATCCTGAGTTGCATGAGTGTACTATCTCATATCAGTGGGTTTGAATACTTTGGTTCTGTAGTGGGGTTTTCAGTGTTTTTTTTACTGTGTTATCCTGTTGTATCCCTAACTCTTACATCATACTCCCTTCGTCCGGATTAAATGTCGCAAAAATGGATAAAACTGGATGTATCTAGAACTGAAATACGCCTAGACCCATCCATTTATTGCTGGATGGAGGGAATACATGTCAGTATGTCATGCCTTTATATTCTTCAGTACCTATTCCATGTCTGTTGTAGAATGTTTTATAACTGAATCACCATTCTTCTATATAAGGCATGCAAGGGGAAGACGACTATGTTAGAATCTGAAGGGTTACAAACCAGGTATTTGCAAAAGATCCAAACGCCAGGAGATAATAAACCAACTCCATTTTTCATAGATACTGCTCCAGCACAGAGAAACCCAACTCCCATTGATAATAAGCAGATTCCAGTGGCCAAAGAACTAGTCCGCTCCAGTCCAGCAAAAGAATGTCAACTCCATTCTAAGAAGCGTGTGCGTATCCTCGCATCATGAAATTTTATAGCATTTTGATCATATTTTCTACATGTTTCTTACCCATCTCTCTTTTAGAAAATAAGGTTAAACGATAGAAGACTTCCTCCATTGGGATCGTGTTCGAGGAAAATATCTTGCGGGAATTCTCTGTTCTCCAATGCTGGTGTAAGTACCTGTTGTATATCACTATATTTTTACATCAACATGTATTTTGTTAATCGGCATGAATCTAACCTTTATCTGATCTAAAATTAGTTGTAGCAAAATGTTAAAGGCGCCAATGTTGATTTTTGTAAGGAAAACTGCCTGGTAGTTTTGCATACTGAGCTGCATGAATGTACTATCTCATATCACGCACATTACTGAATTGTAGTGCTTCTCTGGTTGCCCATTCATTCATTGTGTCAATGTTGCTTTCGTACTACCTTACCTGGCTGATGATAGCTGTGCCATATTGTGTTAATTTGGTGTAGGCTAGTTGCCCAAACGTTCGTTGTGTCAATGTTGCTTTCCTATTATCTTACTTGGCCAATGATAGCAATGCTAGTGTGCTAATTTTGTGCAGGCTGCTGAAGATAAGAAGACAAACTCTGAAAATAGCAAGGCAACCCCATTGTTTCTTTCCAATAAATCTAGGCCAGGTAATATGGCAATAACTCATGATTAATCTGTTTGGTCCCTGTCCTAATTTATGTTATGATGCAGTGGTCGAGACACTCTCCACTAACAATAATACAAGCCTGCCAAAATCGCCATCTGAATCTGTTCAGTATCCTCTGTCTCGAATGCAATGGAATAAATGTATGTTTGTGAGCCAATTAATGGCTGAAGCAATGATGGAAATGGTGGATGAATCAGAGGTGCAGAGTCGTGCTACACAACAACTGATCAATGTTTTCAGAGATAGTGTAGCAAAGCAGCAAGAACTTGCCCACATGCTTATGGGCGTCATCTGTGCTGAGCTTACAGATTGTGACGTTGTAGATGGTTAGGTCCTGCTCATTTATTTGCACTGGCATCAATCTTTGATTGCCCAGTGGATGTAATTTCCTGTAATATATGCTGGATGTGCAACGTTATTCCCTGTATGCCGTACCTTTGCTTGATCGGTTTTGGTCCTGTGCATAATTGCTCGTTGTAATGGGCTCAAATTATCTAATTTGGCCTAAATACATGTACGAACTTTAGTGGGCCCATTAAGTTAATTGGCCGTTACTAGGCCGAAAGTTAATGGTCGTCCCTCTTACCTCCCGGGTCGTTAACAGGCCGACATCGAAGCGGGCAACAGGTGGCCCCAATTTATTTCGTGGGCTGTTAACAGGCCGTTACTAAGTTTGGGCTCCATATGGCCCAACTATACTGTAGGCCTTTAGTAGGCCGAAAGAGACAACTGGCTTATACTGGACCATGAAGACCATGGGCCGCTAAGAGGCCGAAAGTCAGGTCATATTGTAAATGGCCTAACTGTGATGTGGGCCTTTAGCAGGCCGAAAGAGAAACGGGGCTGGTATTGGACCATGAAGGGCATGGGCCGTTAAAAGGACAAAACTAAGGTCTGACTACAAATGGCCCAACTCATTTATGGTCCGTTAAGAGGCCGAAAGGCACACAGGGCCGGGAATTGGCCCAACACTTAAATGGGTCGCTAAAAGTCCAAAACTCAGGTCCGACTACAAATGGCCCAACTGATTTATGGGCCATCAATGAAAGTGACACCGGGCTAGAAATTGCCCCAACACTTAAATGGGTGGCTAAAAGGCTGAAACTCAGGTCCGACAACAAATGGCCCATCCAATTTATGGGCCATCAACAGGGTGAAAGACACACCGGGCCGAAAATTAGCCCAACATTTAAATGGGTCGCTAAAAGGCCGAAAGATGTACATCCTGAAAATTGGCCCATCCATTAAATGGCCGTTAAGAGGCTGAAATCTAATCGGGCCGATATTGAGCCAAAATATATAGCGGGCTGTTAACGGGCTCGAACTGACGATGGGCTGCAATGGTGTCAAATCTTTAACGGGCCGTTGACGGGCCGAATTGGCACATCTCGTATGGGCCGTGGGCTTAAATGGACCTGACAAAAGTAGGCCTTATATGGGCCGGCCTGCTAATTTTTACTAGGCCGGCCTTTTTCACCGAAATGGGCCACTATTGGGTCGTGCCACATGTCGACCTATCATAGGCGCCTCCTGTCCAATGAGTGGATGAAATCTGTCCCAACAGTGAGGCAACACGTGTTTCCTGCGGCCAATGATGATTTTACACGTGGAAAATCCCCATTGGTCCGGGCTGTTAACGGGTTATCGGATCCAAAACCGGACCCGATAGCTTAACGGCGTTCCATTACGGTGGATGCCACGTGTCGGTCACCCTTGACGAAAGCACTTCTATGACGTGCGATTTATTGTCATGAAAGTGGACACTTCCATGATGATAATTTTGGTAATGTCATGGAACACTTCTACGACAGCATAGGTATAACTATCTTGATTCTGTCATAAAATCGTCATGGATGTACATGCATGACAAAAAACGCGACCTACTGTGACAAACACGTATCATCACGGAAGTGTATTTTTTTTGTAGTGTGGGTTGGATGAGATTTATCATGTAACCGAGTTAGTTTTGTTAGGGTTTTGTTGGATTTCGTGGTCCGACAACCCGTGAGAGGTTCGAACACTTGGGTGCGTGCGGAGATCTCAACCTGCCCAGCCTGCCTACTTGCGATTCTCCCTAGCCTAGCGTGCAAAGCTCACAGAGACACAAAGACACAGAGATTTATACTGGTTCGGGCCACTGTTGTGGGTTAATACCCTACTCAAGTGTGGTGTTGTGGATTTCCTCGAGGGGATGTGGATGAACTAGTTACAAGGATGAACAAGCCTCAGGAGGTCAGGTGTTCTTGAGCTGGTGTGGTGCTCAACTTACTCTGATTTCGTCCCCTCTCTATGGTAGTGGCTAATTCCTATATATAGTGCCTTGGTCTCCTCCCAAATATGAGCGGGAAGGGATTCCACAACGGCGGGATTTGAAAGGGGACAAGTAGTACAGTCTATCCTGACAAAAGTAGTCTTCGCCTGCAAAAAGCCTCTAGTCGTGACGCTGCGGTGGGCTCGGCAATGACCTCCGTCTTGCCGTCCTAGCAGTCTTGGTCTCATTGCACCAGAATGGAAACCTTTGGTTGATTTCTCGGGACTCTGCGCCTGTGGCTTGCCTTCCTTGCACCAAAGAGGAAACCTGCGCTCTGCACCCGCCTGGCGCCCGACTGGCCTTGATCGTCATGGCTCACGTCAGCTGAGCCTCATGAGGTAGCTGCATAGATCTCTTCGTCCCTCAGGAGCCCTCCCGAGGAGGCCAACTCCTTCAGGGCTCTTGGCGTTGTCCGCCTCGCGAGGCTTGGCCCCTCGCGAGGGTCTTGTTGTGTTGTTGTTGAAGCTGGGCCGTACCAGGGCATCGATGGAGCCACGTGGTGGGCTGCGGGCAGGCAGGACTGGATACCCCCAAGTCCAGGACACCGACAGTAGCCCCCGGGCCCAAGGCACGCTCGAACTTGGCTTCCAGGCGAAGCCAAAGGGCAAGTGCGGAGCGCTACGGGCCCTAACCTCCTGCGACCTTGATGATGCGTGGCAATTGATTGGACATGGGCGACTCCGTTTCCCCATGCTGCTCGGCAACTGCCCGATGTGACAACTGCATGCTGCATGCAGAAAGGGTCATCATTACTAGAAATCGTGGGAGGCCGACAATTTACCTTCTCCCGCCTATAAACATGCGAGAGGATGGAGCCCCTGTCCATTTCTCTTTCTTCTTGCTCTCGTTTGCTTCTCCTTTCCTCGTGTTGCTCTCATGGCGCCGATCAGGAGGTTCTCTACATCAGAGAAGGGGAAGGCTCCAAGAGAAGTGCCAGACCCTCTCACATCGAAGAAGCAACTCCACCTCCACGATGATGCTGGCGCGAGGCAAGAGGTGGCCAGACCTTGGCAATCGAGGCCTCCGCCTGGCTTCCCCCTCCCCTTGTACGCCTGGGCGCAATGTGAAGGAGTGTGTCGTCGAACGGCACCTCACAAAGATGGTAGGGCCACCATTGCCGGCCGCACCATAGACCCACGCCGAGGATAGATCGCTTGAGTTCATGGTGTGGGCGGTGATGCCTCCTGATACCTGGATTCAGCTCCCTCGGTTTTTCGCCAGCGATCTGCCTCCGAGGGGACCGATGGAGCTGTGGCTACTGCACCCTGGCCACCGGGGCTGAGGTCGAGGTGATGTCGTCCGGAGACGTCTTCATGACGCGAGGATGGGGCGAGGTCGCCAGGGCTTGCCGAGTAGAGGGAGCCCTGGCGATCCACTTCGAGTATGACAATGCGGGCACCTTCTTCTTCAAGGTCTTCAACAAGCGGGGCGAGCAGCTGGAGTGCTGCCTCGGAGAAGACAGCTCAAGGGATGCCGTGATGGGCGCCGGGTATGCGGCTGCCCCCTTCAGCGCTTCGTCCAACAACAGGGACGACTCCTGGGAATCCAGCGACTCCCCTGAGCCCAACGATTCTCCAGAGTCGAGTGACGACAGCTACGTGCCGTTGAGCTCCCATAGGGGTCGGAATGCTGCTGCGGCTGCCGCTCGACGTTGCCAGCGACCGTATGGCCCTGTAGTCGTTTCTCCTGCGCGAGATGAAAATCAGCCCCCGTTGGGCTTGTAAGGACCGAGATGTATTCAATAGTATTGTTTGTTCCTTTTGACTTTGTAATGGATGCGCGTATTCCAATCCGGCCAAGTTCCTCCCTTTTCTGTTGCCTAGACAGCCTGGTGCTCTACCCCAGCGGGACCCAGTCCCCAGGCAGGCTTCAGCCGTCGCTAGTATGCCAGGTCGCGATATCGTGGTCAAGGCTAGGAAGTGAGTGACCCAAGGTCTGGTAAGAGCTCATGAGACGCGATGCTCACGAGGCCCCCCTTGGCGTGCAAGCAGCTGTATAGGATATTGAAAAGGAGAGCTGAACCGCCCAAGTGGAACTGCGGGGCGAGGCGTGTGGAGTGAAACTAGTGCCGTAGCGAGCCGAGACTTATCTTTTGCAGTCTGAGCCCATCGGAGAGGCAATGCTTGCCGTCGCGCCAACGGTACCATTAGGCACAGCCCGTCTTGGCCACCCTCCTGCCCCGCTTGCCAAGGTGCTCTACATCCTTGGGACCCGGCCCTCGAGCAAGCTCAGCCGCCGCTAGTATGCCAGGTCGCGATGCCGTGGTCAAGGCCAGGGGGTGAGGGCTGGAGAGCCAGTAGGAGCTCCTGAGACGCGATGCTCAGGAGGCCCCCCTTTAATGTGCAAGCGACTCGCGAGGCTGGACGGTGGTCGTCCGGGCCGACCCTTGGCTCATTGTAGAGTGATCCTGCAAGTTAGATGGCAAAGGAGGGCCAGAGCCCCAGGCATGAGATGAAGGCACCGAGGACCCTGCGAGGTGGTGTATGTGAAGCGGGCCATGAACCAGAGCTCGATCCCCGGGTTTATCAGCGTTGCAGGGACGGACCCGAGCACAAGCGCCGTGCCGATGTATGCGTTGTGAAGAAATGGAGTTAGTCAGACACATCAGGGTCATGAGGTGGAGGTCACGAGGTGACAACCATAGATAAATTCATGAAAACGATTAGATAGTCCTGGTGAATGCAAAATGATACACGCCATAGGGATGGACCCACACGGCGTGGGGATGATGCAGCCTGAGGGGCGCCCCCATATTGAACGAACTAGGGAGATGTCACCTGGTATCGTTGCTGAACAGTTGTTGAAGTAGCCAAAAAACGCGCGCTGCTGAAGCCGTTCCTCATGAGCCGCGCCAGTGCCGGGCCTCGGGAGACTCGGATGGACCGGGAGGCTCCTGAAGGTGCTCCTCCATCTCCACCAGGATCGCCTGGTGCCTGGCTTTGTAGGCGTCCTGAGCATCCCTCATGCAATGCTTGAACGCCTCAGCCGCGCTCGCCAGGCCAAAAGGTATGCAGATGTAGCTGTGCGGCGGTCCCTCGCATCGGCCAACACGAGACGACCACATGAGCTGTCGAGACATGGCCCTATTGAGCCCAGGGATGTCGATGTAGATGCGGAACTCCTCACCCTCGCCAGGGCAGCGAGCTCCGCCTCGCGGTAGGCGACGATCACCTTGCAGAACCCTTCCTTCTTGAATCTCCTCAATTGCCTCGCTGATGAACTCCTGATCCTGGTGCCTCACGCCTGCTGCCTTCTCCTGGGAAGCGTGCTCTAAAGAGAGCCTCCACACAGTGCCCGAGCGCCACTCTCGTGACATTAGCCAGGCCCGAAGCGTGCTCTAAAGAGAGCCTCCGAGCCCAGCCTGAGAGGGGCGCCGGGCGTGCCTTCCTATGCGATGGGCGATGGCGCCGCGTCCGGAGACATGAGACTCAGTGCTGCGTCCTCGGGTGATGCTTCCTCACGAGACCCCTGGCTCAGCTACAGCTTCTTTGTCTTGGGGGCGACCTCGGGAGGGAGGACGTCGTCGTCGTCTTCTCAGTTCTCAACTGCTGCAGCCTGGAAAGCGCGCTTGAGGGAGCACACGGCATCCTTCTCATAACAGGCGACCGTGATGATGCCGCCACTTCCTGGCATCCTGAGGATGTTGTAGCCGTGGTGCGTGACCGCCATGAACTTGGCCAGTGCTTGGTACCCTAGGATGGCGTTGTAGGGAAGGCGAATGTTGGCAACGTCGAAGTCGATGAGCTCGGTGCGGTAGTTGTTGTGCTCGCCGAAGGTGACAGGGAGGTGAACTTGCCAGACCGGGTGTGTCGATCCGTCGGCCACTCCTGAGAATGGCTTGGTGGGGTGCAGCTGGTAGTATGGCACCTGGAGTCTGTCGAATGCCTGAACAGAGAGAACATTGAGCCCTGCTCTGCCATCAATGAGAGTCTTGGTGACGGTTACGTTGCTGATTGATGTGTACTTCGCAACCTTCTTCTTGTAGACGTTATTGGGCCTGCAAGTGCACAGGTTTGTAGGACAGTAGCAAATTTCCCTCAAGTGGATGACCTAAGGTTTATCGATCCGTAGGAGGCGTAGGATGAAGATGGTCTCTCTCAAACAACCCTGCAACCAAATAACAAAGAGTATCTTGTGTCCCCAACACACCCAATACAATGGTAAATTGTATAGGTGCACTAGTTCGACGAAGAGATGGTTATACAAGTGCAAAATAAATAGTAGATATAGGTTTTTGTAATCTGAAATAATAAAAACAGCAAGGTAACTAATGGTAAAAGTGAGCGTAAACGGTATTGCAATGATAGGAAACAAGGCCTAGGGTTCATACTTTCACTAGTGCAAGTTCTCTCAACAATAATAACATAGATAGATCATATAACAAGCCCTCAACATGCAACAATGAGTCACTCCAAAGCCACTAATAGCAGAGAACAAACGTAGAGATTATGGTAGGGTACGAAACCACCTCAAAGTTATTCTTCTAGATCGATCTATACAAGAGTTCATACTAGAATAACACCTTAAGACACAAATCAACCAAAACCCTAATGTCACCTAGATACTCCATTGTCACCTCAAGTATCCGTGGGCATGATTATACGATATGCATCACACAACCTCAGATTCATCCAACCAACACAAAAGTACTTCAAAGAGTGCCCCAAAGTTTCTACCGGAGAGTCAAGAACATGTGCCAACCCCTATGCATAGGTTCATGGGCGGAACCCGCAAGTTGGTCACCAAAACATACATCAAGAGGCACATGATATCCCATTGTCACCACAGATAAGCACGGCAAGACATACATCAAGTGTTCTCATAAAAGACGCAATCCGATAAGATAACTTCAAAGGGGAAACTCAATTCATCACAAGAGAGTAGAGGGGGAGAAACATCATAAGATCCAACTACAATAGCAAAGCTCGGGATACATCAAGATCGTGCCATAGAGGGAACACGAGACAGAACACAAGAGAGAGAGATCAAACACATAGCTACCGGTACATACCCTCAGCCCCGAGGGTGAACTACTCCCTCCTCATCATGGAGAGCGCCGGGATGATGAAGATGGCCATCGGTGATGGGATCCCCCTCCAGCAGGGTGCTGGAATGGGCAACCGAGAGGTTTTTGGTGGCTACAGAGGCTTGCGGCGGCGGAACTCCCGATCTATCTTCATATTCGATAGTTTTAGGGTACGTAGGGTTATATAGGTGAAGG